>NC_048312.1:21907515-21984452 GCF_013100865.1 Trachemys scripta elegans | reverse complement strand
GCACCGCGACCCCAAACCCACCGCCTTTCGCGTCTCTCTCTTCCCCTCCCCCCAGCTCCGCACCACAACCCCCATCTACCGCTTCGCGTCTGCCCCGTGACCCCGCACTGCAAACCCACCGCCTTTCACTCCTGTCTCTCCCCCGCTCCGCAGCGCGACCCCGAACCTACCGCCCCTCGCGTCTGCCCGTGACCCCACACCGCAAACCTACTGCCTTTCGTGTCTCTCCCTGCGGCCCCATGGGTGACCAGATAGTAGCAAGTGTGAAAAATCAGGACAGGGGGGTAAATAAACCCTTATATAAGACAAGGCTCTGAATATTGGGACTGTCCCTATAAAATTGGGCCATCTGGTCACCCTAACAGCTCTGCATGCACTGCGACCCCCATCCCACTGCGCTTCGCCTGGACCCGGCACTGCGACCCCGCAAACCACCCACCCACCCGTGGTCCTGCACTCTGAGGAAATCCTGAACTCAACACCATTCTCTCCAGTGCTCATTTCTAATCTAACATCTGAGCCCACAACCCTCATTCAGTTGCTTAGCCCCATCCACATCAGTGAACCAAGCAAGTGAGTAAGAGCTGCACAATAAATACAGGCAAAGCAGCACTTAGGGTACTACTTTCCAATAGCTCACATAGCACTCTTCAGCTAAGAACCTCTAGCAGGTTACAAGTGTTTGTTAAGTTTAATTGGCCTCATTTAAGGCTGATTTTTTTTCAAACATGGGCATTTGTATCAATGTATAGAACCATAATATGCATGGTTATAAAGACCCGGATCCATGAATGTATTTAGGAACCTATCTCCTATTGATTTCAATGCAAGTCACGCACCAAAATACCTTTCAGGATCTGGCCCATAGTCATGTTCACATGTAAGTCAAACAACTTTATAAACCAGTTGAACCACAACTGCTTTTAAAACATGTTTGAACGTGACTGAAAGCCTTGGCTAAGCAGAAACATAGAGCTAGCCATTCCCCATTACTGCATTTAAAATTTAAATACGCCATTACAAATTTCAGGTACATGAGTGTGTGGGTTATTACTCCATTGTGGTCTGATCTGTTTATTGACTTTTTTTTAGGTACTGAAGTTTGTGTAGCTTAGAACAGAAAATATCAAATACCCAAAGCTTTGTACAAGTATCAGGGGGTAGCCGTGTTAGTCTGTATCTACAAAAACAACAAAGAGTCTGGTGGCACCTTAAAGACTAACAGATTTATTTGGGCATAAGCTTTCGTGAGTAAAAACCTCACTTCTTCGGATGCACCTTTGTACATTATTATTTAGATTGTGGTAGCATCCAAAATTATGTGTTACACACTTCCCCAAACCAGAAAAAGACACAGTCTCTGCCTTAACATATATCCAATCCAAGGACTCTGATCCTACAAGTTGTTCCATATTGACTCAGGGATCTACTCGTGTAGAACAACTTGCAGGATCACAACTAAAAAAGATAGACAAAGTGATACATCTTATAAGACTAAGCTCCAATCCTGCAATTAATGTTGCATGGCCCTTCCCCTTTGACTTTTTGATTTTGGAGCCCCTTTAACTTCACTGGGGCTAAATGAGTGCAAATGGTTCTGCCTATGCAGAAAATTGTAGGCTCGGCCCTAGTGAGCAGTGTTCACAACTGATTACAGTTTACTTCTTATCAACCCCTTCTCTTAAATGAGTAGTTCACTCATGAAATAAATAACTTGATGATTTAGCTAAGTTTACATGGCTTTGCAGAAGTAATGGGTCTTCTCATAACATAGGAATGAGGGGTCACCAAATGAAATTAATAGGCTGCAGGTTTAAAACAAACAAAAGGAAGTATTTTTTCACACAATGCACCGTCAACCTGTAGTTGATGGTTGATGATTACCTGTTCTGTTCATTCCCTCTGAGGAGGCTGACATTGGCCACTGTTGGAAGACAGGATACTGGGCTAGACGGACCTTTGGTCGGACCCAGTATGGCTGTTCTTATGTTCAGGAATAATTTAAAAAAGAGAATGGTGGCTTTGTGGACAAGCCTGGGGAAAAACAACAAGGAGTCTGGTGGCACCTTAAAGACTAACAGATTTAAAAAATGGGGGTTGCCATACCAACTCTAATGAGACTAATCAATTCAGGTGCGCTATTATCATCAGGAGAAAATTTGTTTTAATTAATTTGCAAACTGGACACCATTAAATTAGGCTTGAATAAAGACTGGGAGTGGATGGGTCATTGCACAAACTACAAACTATTTTCCCATGCTAATTTTTCCCCTACTATTACTCACACCTTCTTGTCAACTGTTTGAAATGGGCCATCCTGATTATTACTACAAAATTTTTTTTTCTCCTGCTAATAATAGCCCACCTTAATTGATTAGTCTCGTTAAAAGTTAGTATGGCAACCCCCATTTCTTCATGTTCTCTGTGTATATATATATTTATCTTCCTACTGTATTTTCCACTGCATGCATCTGATGAAGTGGGTTTTAGCCCACAAAAGCTTATGCCCAAATAAATTTGTTAGTCTCTAAGATGCCACAAGTACTCCTCGTTCTTTTTGCTGATACAGACTAACACGGCCACCACTCTAAAGTACAAATGTACTTCTTCCTCTGGACCTCCTTGACCAGACACATTAATCTACTAAATAAAGGTAATGTTGTACTAAGTTTGTTTTATCTTTCTAAGCATCTAGATAGCTAGTGGTACATTTCTGATGGATTCATCGCCTTAGTATTTAGGCATCCACCTCTTGGTCAACAGACCATCTAGAGAATTTGTTGATCCATATAATTTTTTTTTTTTTGGTAGAATTAACATGCTAAAATGAAGCAGAGGTTCTTCCGGATTCCAAGAAATGTGGGAAGTAGTTGACACTCCCCAACCCTCAGGGTTATGGGGTGTGTTGCCTCAGATTTATGAGATACTGGATCCTTCAAGGGAGGCAGCATTTTATGGAGTCTCTGTCATGACCTGCAATCCTTCTGCATATGTAACCCATTAGCAAGATGGAAACAACTACAGCCTGTATTGATATTTTGCTTTATACGTTGATTTTCCATCCAGTTTTAAAATACTAGTACAGGTATATGAATTGGAAAAGGGGGTGAACAGTGAGGTGGCAAAATTTGCAGATGACACAACATTATTTTGTGATGTCTAATGAGGACTATGAGGAATGGTAGAAAGACCTAAAGAAGCTAGGTGAAAGGGCAACATGATGACAGATGAAATTAATGTTGATAAATGTAAAATAATGTACATTGGAGGGAAAAATTGGAACTACCCCTACACCTTAAAAGGGTTTAAATTAAATGGATCAGGTCAGGAAAAGGATCTGGGTATTGGTGTGGGCAGTTCAACAGAGATCTCTGGTCAATGTACAGCTGTGGTAAAAAATGCGAACAAAATGTTAGGATGTATAAGGAATGGGACGGAGAATGATACAGAAAATATTATAATGTCATTGTATAAACTAGTGCTTCACCCTCACCTGGAATACAATGTTCAGTACTGTTCACCGTACTCAGTGTTCACTCCATCTCAAAAAAGATACTGTAGAATTAGAGGGAGTGGAGAAACAAGCGATGAGCATGATTAGGGGTAAGGAAAAACTCTTTTATGATGAGAGATTGAAAAGATTGGTATAGTTTACTTTTGAGAAAAAACAAGAGGCCTGTGATAAAAGTATGATAAAAGACTAACTTCTGTTGGTGAGGGAGACAAGCTTTTGAGTTTACACAGAGCTCAGGCTACCAAGGAAGAGCTCCGTGTATGCTCAAAAGCTTGTCTCGCTTCACAACAGAAGTTAGTTTAATAAAAGATATAAGAGCTCTGTGTAGCTGGAAAGCTTGTCTCCTTCACCAACCAAAGTTGGTCCAATAAAAGATATTACCTCAGTCATCCACCTTGTCTTTCTAGTATTTTTCTATGATGTTATGATTATTTTTTTACACACCCGGCGGCGGTCTGGGTTTTCGGCGGCACTTCGGCAGTGGGTCCTTCACTCGCTCTGAGTCTTCAGCAGTGGGTCCTTCATTGCTGCGGAAGACCCGGAGCAAGCGAAGGACCTGCCGCCGAAGACCCAGACCACCACCGGGTATTCGAATTGGGCCCCACACTTCCTAAAGCCGGCCCTGCTGGCTGGTCCTGGAGGCGGGAGCCTGGCTGGAGGGACCCTGGGCTGAGGTGCAGCCCGCGAGCCCCGCTGCTTACCCCGACCCTGTCAGTGCCGGACTGTCTGGAGGCGAGGGGGGAGCGGGCGAAGTCAGCGCTCACATGCATATAACACAGGTTGGTTTCATCTATACATGAAAGACCATAAAATTGCTTTACAATATTCCGGGGTTGCACATTTGCATGATTCGATGAAGTAGTCCCAAAACCAACTCAGACGTGAAAAGAATGACAACTCCCACAACGCTCCGGATACAGTAATACAAAACAACGCAGAGACCTAATGGCATGAAACACTAAGAACTACAACTCCCATAATACCTTACGATAGTTAATACAAACCAAATCCTCCCAGACCCACCAGAGAACTACATCTCCCAGCATACGTTAGGTCAGCCGGCTCCCTATATAATGAGTTCCATCCGGGTTCTTTTCTTGCTGTTGGCGACTCGTCGCCATTACAGGGGAACAGCTACGGTACGCGGTAGCTGTAGGAGCAGCGCCGAGGAGCCCGCGCTGCCTGGGCGGCGCCGACCACCGCAGCCAGTGCCGGGCCCCGCGGGGCTCCCCGTCCCGTTGCCACCCCGACCCCCCCGGAGCCCCGCAGGCCCGGCCCGGCCTCCCCCGGCTCTCTCTGTTTAAGCGGAGCAGCGAGAAGATGTCGCCATGAAGGAGGCCGAGTCAGCGCTGCGCCGCCCCTGTCGGTCCCCTTGGCGGGCCATGAGCCTGGGCCCCCGTCGCCTCCCCGAGCGCCCGTCCTGCCCCCCAGCTCAGCGCCGCTGCCGTCCACTCACCAGCGCCGTCGGGGCGCCCGTTGATGCTGCAGAGCTCGCCCAGCGCGGCCCCCGCCACAGCCTCCGACATGGACAAGAGCAGCCCCTGCGGCTCCGGGATCCCCGGCTCCTCGTCCGGCAGCAAAGGGCAGCAGACCCGCTCCGCCTCGGCCGGGCCGGCCGGGGGGGAATCTAAGCCCAAAGGCGGTAAGAGACGGGCCCGGGGGGAAGGGGCGCTGGGGTAATATCGTAGCTGAGTCTCCAGGCAGGGAGCTGGCAGGTGCCTCGCACTAAGAGGGGTGGGATGGGTCGGGTCTCCAGGCTGTGTAACAGTCGGAGGGCTCCAGGCTTCTGGGAAATGTTAACATCCCCCACAGGAAGTCGGCGTGGGGCAGTGGTACTAGGTGTCCAAGGGGTTGGTCGGAAGCCTAGGTGGTATTGATCCACTGTTATTACCCTCTGACAGGATACAGGGATACTGTGAAATGAGTTGGCGAACGTGCTAGTTTCCAGCCCTTAGCATACTGGGCGTCTCTAGTAGTTTTGGAGAGGCCAAGAATTGTATGCCTGGCATGCGTTGCCCCTGTATTATCGAGTGGAGCTTGGAAACTTGACGACCATCCCTTCCTTTTAGGTGTTCTTTAGGTCAGCACTGAGACACACTTGAGGGAGGGGGAGGATGTCTAAGGATACTTTCTTGCTCACATCCATTTGTGCAGTACACGAATGGACAGTCACTTTGCCCATACTATTTCTTGAGCCTCTTGTAAGCACTAAGTTCACTATAGATGTTAAAAAAGCAAACATTCAGTTTCTGGCCATCCTGTATCCTGCTTAGCTTAAGCTGTCAGCAGCACTATTACCTCCTGAGTAAGGATCATAGAATCTCAGGGTTGGAGGGGACCTCAGGAGGTATCTAGTCCAACCCCTGCTCAAAGCAGGACCAATCCCCAGATAGATTTTTTTTTTTTTTTTTTTTGGCCCCAGTTCCTTAAATGGCCCCCTCAAGGATTGAACTCTCAACCCTGGGTTTAGCAGGCCAGTGCTCAAACCACTGAGCTATCCCCTTTGTGCTAAGAGTGTGGTGTATGTCAAGGTGATGTGACCTGAAGTGGAACTCTGTCTTTAGAATGGTGGCTTCCTTCCTAGAATATTCTAAGTAAATTACAACTTGACCCTCCTTGAGGCAGGGGCAATATCTTAACTACAGATGGAAAGGCTGGGACTTGCCCAAAAATATTGGAAAGCTTTGTTCCAAGCTCCTTCAAAATCCAGGAATAATAAATCCTCATCCCTTGGTCTAATTACAAAATGAGTGGTGTCAAACTTGCTTGGTGGAGAGTGCTGAATTCCACTCATGTTTAATGAGACAGGGTATAAATCTAGAATTACATACATTACTCAGTCCACAAGAGACTGCTTACTTTTGGTAGGAAGGATCCTTATCCTAGGATCAAAATTAGAAGTGGAAATTGAACATCTCATTATCACTGTTAACTATTCAGTACCACTTGAGAGAACATGCTTATCATTAGGACTATTATTATTTCTGCCCTTTTGTTTTTCTCCATTCTTTTTTGTTTCTCTCCCTCTTCCCTGTTTGTGTTCTGTCTTTCCCTCAGGTTCCCTTAACTGCAGCAACTCCTAGTTCTCTCTTCCAAGGGGGAACACTTCCACTCTTTTCCCCATTTTACTGCTCATCTTTTTACAAGTGAAGTGACTTTGTAACCACTTTAGAGCCATTGTTTCAGGCTGCCTGCAGATTTTGGGAAGACAACCCTTATTAGCTTAAACTTGGATCACATTTTTAAGGCTTTCTTTGCAACCATGAGTACTAAAAACTCTTAAAATGAATGTTTTCTGCATAGTTTGTCATGGAGGCCATAAAGATACATCAGGGAGGCTGGATCAGTCTTACAGCTGTATGTTTGACACACTTGCACTCTAGTATTAAAGGGATCTTGTATGAACTATAGTAGTTAAATATAGCATTTCAGTTTAGACTCTTATTGCACATCGCTTCTCTCACTAATAGTTTATAAACTATCTTGTGTATCACTTATACCATTGCACTACGTTATTTTAAGCTAAGGGTCTGATTGTCAGAAGTGCTTAGCAGTAGCAGTTCCATCCAGAGGCAGTTGGTGTTCCAGGAGCTTGACACTCTTGACAGTTTGGTCCTAACTGTTTAAGTATTGAAATTTGCAACAATACTTGATATTGCTGGATCCTTTGACACAGAACTATGCACAATATAGTCTAATTGGAATGGTGCTGGGATGGCTTGTACTCAATTTCCTTCCTCTTTGGTGGTTTGTCTCAATTGTATTATAAAAAAGTGTTGGCATAATGGCAATGTATACCGTGGCGAGTTTACCAGTGACATGAAATAAGCTTCAAAGAGTAGCCATAGGCAGTTGAAATAATGAAATAAGTGGCTCTAACTCTTGAGGTGTTAACTTCTCCCCAAGACTTCACTGCATATGTCCAATTGAAGGGCTGGCAATACGTGACATACTTGATCTGGATCTCTCACAGAAGCAACAGGAGTGTGACAGATTCTTTTTAGGCTGTACCATAACTGACATTAATAATTTTAACTTTAAACCTGTTTTTTAAAGATGCTTTGTCATTGTGAGTCTCATACATGGGTTCTTGTGGGGTGTGTGTGGTGGGGTGGTTTTTTTTTTTTTTTTCTCTCTCTCTCTAAGAAAAGTTCTACTAAGATCCCTTCATGAGTCAATAGCTGGGTTTGAAGCTGGGCCCTTCAGACTCCCTGCACAGACCTCTGCCACTTGAGACAAAGGAATAAATGTTATCCTCAGTGGGCCAGCTACTAGAAGGGAGGAAGGAGAGGATACCGAACAGTTCTGGGATTCTGGCCATGTAGGGGGAAGGGGAACAGGGTGGCTTATTAGACAGAATAGCCAAGTACAGTACATACATTTTTTGGTACATTTATTCTGAAAGGCACTGTGGCTGAACGGATGAAATGTGGGTCTGTCATTGAAGAACTAGATTCCATTCTAGTTCTGCCAAAAATGCTCTTGTAAAACCCTTTTTATTTGTAAAATGGGGCACAGTGGTGATACTTGCCTGCTTCCTATGGTAGGAATATGGTGCTTTGCTCAATGACAGTCCAGAGAAATATAAACAGCCATGGGTGGGAACTCATGGTTTTCTGATACCCTTTAGCCTAGAAAGGTGCACTGGTCAGGGAATCTGAAGTGAAAGTTTCTTGTTTCTCCCATCCTCCAGCAGAACATCCATCAACTTGGCAGTGCTGCAGAAGAGGGAGGCTAATGTAACTGAAATGCAGATCTTATGTTAGAATCTGGGACTCTGGAGAGGACTGAGTGAAGAATTAAGTCATAGGCCTAGCTTTTACAAGAAGCAGTAAGGAAGCAACAGAGCCTCTCAGATTCCGGCTTCATATCAAAAGTATGAAATATAGGCCATATACTAATACAAAGAGAATATACCAAGGGCTGTTTTTATGTCTACATGTTTCACACTTAACTTTCTAAGCTGTTTCCTAAATAACTGCAAAGTGGAAGAATTAGGGGCTGTACCTTTTTTGAGGTATAAAGGTCACCTGAAAGGATTTCTTCATTAACATTCACTTTTTTCTTCTTTTTTTATGCTTGTAATTCAGGTGTACGCTGGAATACTCGGATCGGAGAGCTAATGTCAGTTGTATTGCAAGAGCTGTAAACAGAGCGTTTTAATTGGATTGTTTTAAAAATTGTGTTAATTTAAAAAAATGCCTGACTTAAAAGACTTAGTATTTATTTATTCAAAATGTTAACTTCTGAATCTTGTATAACGTCTGAATGTATATCCACTCAGGTACCATTCTAATGCCTTAAAGGTATTGATACAATAGAGTAATGATCAACTTGTTCTCTTGCTTGCTTTTGTATATAGCTGTAAGTCAGCAAATAGCTCTGAGATTCTCTGAAACTGGAGGGATGCCAAGTAGGTGCCTTTGAGAATTAAGTGATTTAGGAGCTTAGATCCCATTGACTCAGTGGAAATGAAGCTCTTAAATCATCTAGGCACTTCTGAAAATGTCACTTGCTGTGAACAGTTGAGAAACTGGAATCTCTGGTGAAATAGAGTACTTTATCACAACTTCTGACTTGTGGATAAGGCACCTTGTGCTCCCGTTCAGGGTGCGCCTTGAAACAGTTTATAGAATTGCAATGTTCTAAATGTGAATTCAGCCTTTGAAAATTTAAACACAATGCTCCCTTGTCTGAGGGGCCCCTTCCTCTCGCAATTAAAGGTAAGAAAAAGTTAACTATTAGAAATGAGCCCTGCTTCATTAAAATGAGCTGGTTCTGGATTAACGGTTCTAGAGAAGATTAATGCTTTCAAAAGTATTCATCATTAGATTGGAACAAACGTCAGGGCCCCTGAAGTGAGGATGTTTGGCAACCAGTAGCGAAGGCCTGTTGGGAAATGATTGTATGTACATGCTTTAAAAACAACTTAAGTCATTAAAATCATTTTTGGGGAAGTGGAGGTAGGGACGGGAACTGAAAGCTTTTTCTAGGCCAAGGAATAAAATTCTGAATTAATTTTGGCCTAAATACAGAAGATAGCTGGATAAGTACCTTTGGTAGGAGAGGTCACCAGAGGCAGTTCATAGTAACCTGAAAGCCATAACTGAGGCATATCAGAGAAGAAAGATGACAGTGGCCAGTAGAAGCTTTTTTTCTGACATGCTGCCTGCCAAAACAATTAGAAGGAAGAAAAGCCCTTTTCCTGTAGTTGTAGGGAAATAGGCAATAGTATCTAAGATGAGCTTTTGCAGCAAGACTAGACATTCATACTGTTTCTCTGGCTTTACATCTGACTCTTCCCTCATTTCAATCTTGTTTTACTACTACAACCCTGGAGGTTCTTAGACTTCTTGGGAATTTTCATGCATACCGTTCTGAAGAGGGGAAACTGCCTTCAACCAGTAAAGTTGTAAAGAAAAGGTGTCCAGAGTCTATACCACTCTGGATTCTTGGTCAAAAGGGACAGACTACTGCATCACACTTTATGGTCAAAGAATCTCTAAAGTCCTCATTATAATGATGAAAAGGAAACTCGTAAAAGCCACTGAGTCAGGTTGAAGGGTTGTAATGTGATAGGAATGTTCTGGTAGGAGTTGACTGACAATTTAATGTTCAGAATGGCTGTAATTTTGTGTTAACTGTACCAAGGTGGGAAATTTCCTTGCTGTCAACTGCAGGGGAAGATTGCCACACCTGACAAGAAGTAATCTGACCCAGCTTAAAAAGAGTGAGGCTATGCAGTTATCTTGACCCCCTTGTTTGCAGATATATTTTTCTGTCCCCCTGTGCTTATGGGTTGGAAAAAAAATCAAAGTTGCTGTGGCCTGGGAGGTCTCTGCCTGTCTAGAATATTCACTGTGACTGTAGATTTAAGAAGGCTGTTCAGTGATGGACTGCAGTTCTATTGGCTTTTCCATATAAGACATTCTTAAAGATAATTTATGAAAAAGGCTAATCCAATAGCCGTTTCTTGTCTTTGGAATTAATTTTAATTCTACCAGAGACGATAGCCTAGTTTCAGTGGTGTAAATTACAGCTTCTTCTCTACACTCAGTCTGTCCAAATCACCATAGTCCAGGCCTGGCTACACCCTGAATATTTAGCTGCAACTGGTATGCTTCTCAAGATAAAACACTGCCCCTAAGGTGTCGGGCTGACTTGCAGTCTCTCCCACGTGCACTGTAACTGCTGCACAATTCAGACATGCTGTGATACCAATAGTAGGAACTGTTTGAATTCTCTATAATTCTGAATTTGGCTCTGCCATTAGGCCAAGTACATCACCACTTTTGCCAGTAAATAATGGCAGAGTGGCTGCATAATGCCTCTTGAAAGCTTCCCTGTCACTTCTTAACTAATGACTAATAAATTACTGCCCTTCTATTTCTCTATGTAATCTGAAAGGTGTTTGGCTTTAGTCTTAATTTTGAAGATCTTCTACTGCACGATTCACTCTTTGGAAATCACAGGCACATCTAACAAATAAAATTCAGAATTGCATGTGGTTTTAGCTGTGACTCTACTAAGGCCTGGTCCCCACTAAGCCCTCACTTCGGACTAAGGTACGCAAATTCAGCTACGTTAATGTAGCTGAATTCGAAGTACCTTAGTCCGAACTTACCGCAGGTCCAGACGCGGCAGGGAGGCTCCCCCGTCGATGCCGCATACTCCTCTTGCCGAGCTGGAGTACCGGCGTCGACAGCGAGCACTTCCGGGATCGATTTATTGCGTCTTAACTAGACGCAATAAATCAATCCCAGAACATCGATTTCCTGCCGCCGGACCCTCCGGTAAGTGGAGACGTACCCTGAAAGCTGAACTGATAGAGTAGGCCTCTTAAACTAGTTTTTCCCCCACAACTCTAAAATGCGGTGGCCACACATTTCCATCTCTGCATTTCCTTTCTACTAAGAGGTGAAAGCTTTAATTGGTCTTAAGATGCATTTGTGTTTTTTTAAATGTATGTTGTATTTTTAAAAGCATCTGGATGCTCTGTCATGAAGAGGTATGCACAGCCCTTCTTACTGTTCCCTGAACACACTTTTTGGGGGGTTCAGGAGGGAGAAATGAAATTTTTGTAGTGAAAAGTGTGGAGAATAGACATGAATGAGATCATTTGGTTACTATAAATGTGCAGTTGGGTTGCTCCTGATGCCTGTCGCTCAGGAGTAATAGTGGAAGATAGTTACCAAGGTTAGTGGAACAGTAATTAATATGATCTTAAAATAGGGAAGGAGGGAACCTGTCAGCTGTAAAAGACTTGTGCAGATGAAAAAGGGGCAGAAGCCTGCTACTTCCCAATATGTGGATCTAGATGCAACTGATGTTCTAGTGCTGCTATTGTGAGGCATTAGATTTGATAAGTCACAATGGACCTGATGCAATGTTAATAACTATTTCTGAGAGGGAAGGGTATATTGGCATATCTGTGGGCTGAGGACATTGAAAATTAAGCTCTAATCTTCTTCTACTGTTTCAGGAAACAAATGTATCTAGTGGCATTACCAGGTTAATACACAGGGAAATGGATTACCATGTTTGGACTCAGCCTGACTTTACATTTAAGAACTTATTGGAACTTTAGAGGGAAGTGCTTTCTAATCTTATGGAAAGATCCTCTGTAATAGTTTAGGAAGCACTAGCAACTCTTGGGTATTCTAAATGTGTACAACTAACATCTGACTGCTCTTACATTCTTGTGAGCTTTAGAATTTAAAGTCACCACTTTGTGCTTGCTGCTAGTGGTTTCTGTGTTAAAATCCCAACAGTGTGCTCAGCACTCTCACCAGGCAAACAATCCCTGCCTCCAGGATTTGGGGATTTGCTGACTAAAACACAGATTAGATAAATGCACTGGGAGACCAAAGGTGGTAGTGGTATGTTGAGGTAGATGGGCATTGTGGAAGAAGTTGGTTTTTAAGAAGAGCCTGATGCATTGTACTGCCCTAAGCATAGGGCTTAGGATGAAAGAAGGCACGAAGGAGAAAAGGAAATAAAGATAATAGTGGTTAAAAAGAGACGTCCACATAATAGAGCAATGTGGGAGATCTAGAGACAGACAAATGCAGGCAGGGTGGTATCTTTACACATTCTAGACATGAAAACTCATGTAATCAACTAAGGGCATGTCTACAATACAAAATTGTCAACTGAAGTTACGTCGGTATACAGCTGCTGCAGTAATTAAATAGCTTTGTGGGTCCACACTACGCTTCTTGTGTTGGCAGTGCAAGTCCTCACGAGGAGCCCTTGTACCAACTGTACTTTCAGTGCAGGGCATTGGGAGACGGCTTCTGAAAGCCAGTAACAGTTGATGTAAGCATTGCAGTGTCTATGCTGATACTGTGTTGACCTAACTAGGTTGACATTGATTCTACGCCTCTCATGGAGGTGGAGTTAAGTCAGCATAGCGGGGCAGTTACCTTGACAGGAGCAAAATTTTAGTGTAGACACTTACATGTTTTAGGTTGATGTAAGCTGCCTTGCATTGACCTAACTCTGTAGCAGAGATCAGGCCTACGTGTGCCCAGAATAAAGAACTAACTGATGGCTATTGAGTGTTTTGGAAAAACACCAGAAGCTAGAAATTTCAATCTTGATTACTCAGTGTAAAAGTGTTCTAATTAAACACACCCTGCTAGTGGCTGTTCCTGGTTCTGGCCTGAAACTAGTTTATGTGAATGAATTGAGTGTAGTGTAATACTATCCTCAGTTCAGCTACATACCTGCCTTATGTCTCTGGTCCTTTGCTTGGTATAAGCTCTACGTAGTGGTGGATTTTTGGTGTAAGTTTCAGTAAATGCTGATTAAGGAGCTGATTCTGCATAGAAACTATCCATGGTAGGAAGAATCCAGACAATAGAAGCAACTTAACTGCACTTTATTTCAAGACAGCTAAGAAGTCTCTTCCTTTATTGGCTGCATAGGTTCCTGGATACTAATGTGCCTGAAAAGTACTTTGCTGTGGGTTTGGTGGTGTAGTTAGAGAAGCCTTGGAGCTCTGGATAACAGTCAGTATTGTCTTGCTGTAGACAGGTATAAAAATGATCCAGGCCAAATGCGGTCCTGTCTTAAAGGCATAAATTACTTGACAGCCACTGCTTTTCTAGTGTAAGTATCTCGCAGAGCTTGTGAGTCTGACTTGTTTTCTTTTTTTTTTTCTTTTCAGATGGAAAGAATGCAAGTGGATCCAAACAACGTTACAATCGTAAAAGAGAAACTTCATATTCAAAAAATGAGAACTTTTCCAGCCAATCCCGTCGCTCCAATTCACAGAAAAGCAAAGCTTTTAACAAGATGCCCCCTCAGAGAGGGGGCACTGGGGGAAGTGGCAAACTTTTTAGCTCTTGTAATGGTGGAAGACGAGATGAGGTGAGAATTGTAATGCCATGTCTGCAAGGCCTCTTTTTATGGGCCAAGAGGATCACTCTGACTTGCTAGTTAGGTCTCCTGTGTTCCCTTTCTGGGCTAGGAAGGGCAAGAACGCTGAGGTGGTAACATCGCTGAGACGCCAGATTGAGTGATATCAGAACAACTTTGCACCATCTCAGAAGAGGATGCTCCTTGGTCTGAGACTCCTTCAATAACCAGATCAGTGAAACTAACAGAAGTACAGTCTGAGGAATGGGTATATAAACAGGCCACATACATATTGTGAAACACAGGTTCTTCATGAAAATGATCTTAGTAATACAGTTTTCAGTTCCTAAATCTGTGACATATTTATGTCCAACCACTTGTGTATTCTGAATCCCACATTATGAAATATTTAGCAAAGTAATCTGACTAGCCTTGATGTGATCTAGTGCGGCATAAAGGCAGATCAGGAATCCTTTCATGCTGATTTATACTATGGGTGGTTAGCCTCCCCCCACTTGGCATATATACCCATGTTACACCCATTTTTTAAAAATTAGCAATTTAATCTACAAATATCACATATTCAGTTACTATATTTTCTGAGTTCTAATTCTGTCCACTTCAACTATATGGAAACTAATCTAAAATCATGAAATCTCTGGAATGATCCTAAAGCTTGCAATACTGGCTCTTTAAAGGGATATTGTCATTTTAAAAATAGCTTTTGTTACCCATGTCGCTAATCCTAAACAACTAGTTTTTAAAAATAAAGCTTTCACTTTCACTACATAGGTTGCTTTTACACTTCCATTTGTACAATGGAAAAAGATTGAGTAATCTTAATTTTCAAGTTCCTTTGCATTTCTAATGCTGCAGTATTAGATCTTCAGGCCTGGAGTGGGAGAAGGTGAGTAGGTAGGGGTAGTGCATTTCCCTGTATTCCATTGAAGGGAATGGACCTGTGTTTGTGCTGATAGGTTGCAGTGTACCAGCTTCCAGAAAATTCTAACCAGACCTCTGTGTCTTGTTTGTTTTTTTGTGGATTTTTTGTTTTTTAGGTAGCAGAGGTTCAACGGGCAGAGTTCAGCCCTGCCCAGTTCTCTGGTCCAAAGAAGATTAGTCTGAACCACTTATTGAACTTCACCTTTGAACCCCGTGGCCAAGCAGGTCACTTTGATGGGAATGGACATGGCAACTGGGGGAAAAGGAACAAATGGGGACACAAACCCTTCAACAAAGAGCTCTTCCTACAGGCCAAGTGAGTGGAAGATCAGCAGGGCTCCTAGACATTCATATGAATGAGCTTTAAGGGACGGTGTATTCACTCTGTAGGTGACTGAGTCAGGGAATTATGTATTTAATTATACTGAACGTTTGTGGTGGTGGTGGTTCTTTCCTCCCTTCCCCCCTTGTATTGGTTACTGAAGTTCTGCTCCACTGGTTCTGTCTCCACAGTATTGGTGCAAGGGTTACCTTGTGTGTATACAGAAGGGTGAAATATGTTCTTTTCCTGATTTATAAAAGGAGATATTGGTTTCTGAGAGAGAACAAAGGAAATGCAGTTAAAGGGACTGAGTGTGAAGGATGGAAAGGGTAACACACCCTTCTGCCCAAATACTCAAGCACCACCTGTAAAATTTAATATACCCTGTTGGGTCCAGGAAGACCTGTGGTCCCTTTAACACTTAAGTAGTTCATATTTTCTTTCTAACTCAAGTAATGCAGTATAAACAAAACAAACTCAATCCATCTTAGTACAATGAGATGTTAAAACTTGCTGCTTTTGGGATCAAAGCAAGTCTCAGTTTAAGTCCTCGTGTGCAGAAGTCTTTGTTTTTAAACAGATACATTGTAATAGTTACTCTTTATCTTTAAAGGTGACTTGAATAATTTTAACTTGTGTAGAAATATGTACTGAATGCATCAATAATCAAGGTAGTCAGTCAGTTTAGGAGACGAACTTTTTTTTCCAAGCTAATGTATTAATGGCTTTATCTCTAATTTGGGGCAGGTTCAACATTTTCTGTATCTGATCACCACCTTTAAGACCATGAAAAGTACTGCTAAAATTGCAGTCATTGGCATTTTTGTATACTATGGTAAAATGTGAATATACTTTATTTGTATAGAGACTTATTAGAGCACTTGTCTGAATAGTATGTGATTTTCCCCCCCCCCCCCGCCTTGTGTTCTGCCTATTTCAATAGTTTCCTTTATAGAAAGCTGTTTCCTCTGCATAAGTTCCCTTTTGTTTAGTCTGTATTCAGACAAGAACTCCAGGCAGGATGGCCAAACTGCAGGGAGGAGAACTGTGTCCAAAGAAGTTAGCCCTGTTAGGTTCACTAATGGTAACTGCTGGCCATTGTCAGCCTAGATGCCAAGTCTTTTCACATACCCAGCATGTGGCTGTGCTAGGCTTTCTTGGGTCCTGTCTTTAAAGACAGGACTGACTTGGTCTCTTGAGGATCTTAATGCAAAGGCCACTTCTGCTATCACCTGGACAGTTGGAATAGGTGACTTATTAATTTATGATGCCTTTGTGTCTTCCATCCAGCTGCCAGTTTGTGGTGTCTGAGGAACAGGACTACACAGTGAACTTTGCTGACCCAGATACCTTGGTCAACTGGGACTTTGTGGAGCAAGTGGTCAGTAGTGATGGGATGGGTTTTTAAAACTTATTTCTCTTCATCTACCTATCTAATATAAAAAAGTGCCTACCTGTTGCTCTAGTTGCATTTGACATAATGTGAATTTAGTTGCCATCAAGTCTCATTCCTTCCAGTATTGCATGAGTGACAAAAGAGAATCCGATAGGGAATTACTTTTGAAAGCTCCTGTCACATACAGAGTCTTAAGACTACCAAAGACTGTTATGAGGAAGAAGATTATCTTCCTCCATGCTTTATAGATGGAAGTTGATTAGGAATATTAAGTGTGTTTCTGACACTTTTTTTCCCCATAGTATTATGCAGAAATGTGGTCAGCCTTCTGACAAGGTCACAGGGATGGAGTTGATGGAAGTGTGCTGTGTAGAATGCTTTTACAGACTCTTATCCTGTGCATGGGCAAACGTCTTTTGCCTCACAACAAAAATCTGTAGCTACTTGAAGCACCCCAGGATTCCACCCAGATCTAGAAAATAGCTGTCTCTCTCTCAATACTCTTAGTCTATGATGCAGCGCATGCATTTGGGAGGGGGCATGTTTACTGTTATCCTGAGCTTGATGCTGCTTTGGAAACTCATGCATGTACACACTTCCCCCAATAGTCTTAAACAGACTAAATATACAATACATTACATCTGTCTACTCTTCTAATATAATTTGTTTAGAAATTTAGGACCCGTCGATTTTCTTTAATTGGGGAGATGCAGAGATGTTTAGATGTGTAATTAGGTTGTAAAGTCAATAAGGTGACACCAAGAAGTCCACTGCTGCCTGCAAGATTAGTTGTTTTCAGATGACATTGCTAGTAATCCTGGAGTTGGGGGTCAGTGAGCATATGAAAAGGGAAACCAATCTATGATACCAAGCCTTGTACATTGAAGAGTCTGAGTACAATACCCTGTAGATGGCTGTACCAACTACCCTATCACACTTAGCAGGAACAATGTTTTTAAAACCATATGATCAATTTCTTGGTGACTGAAGGAATCTACCCTCCTGAGGTCCCTGCTTTCTTGGAAAGGTTCCAGTCTGTCTTGTCTTTCTCTAGAGGGCAAAAATATTTGGCCAACTTTGCAACAAGTTCCTGAACAGATATCTCAATTTATAATCTCTAGCTTTAGTAACTTATTTGTATTATGCTTCTCTTATGGCCATCCAGCGAATTTGTAGCCATGAAGTGCCCTCCTGCCCAATATGCCTGTATCCACCTACTGCAGCCAAGATCACCCGTTGTGGGCATATCTTCTGCTGGGCATGCATTCTGCACTATCTCTCCCTGAGTGAGAGAACCTGGAGCAAATGTCCCATCTGTTATGGGTCTATTCACAAGAAGGATCTCAAGAGGTAAGACTTGCAGGCAATTCAAATCTCTTCATCTTTCTGTAAAGTTAATTCTTGCTACTTAGGCTATTCCTGTGTTGCAGTGTTGTTGCTATGGAAACACGCCAGTATGCAATTGGTGACACCATTACAATGCAGCTAATGAGAAGGGAGAAAAGTGTTTTGGTAGCATTGCCCAAATCCAAGTGGATGAATGTAGAGCACCCCATTCATCTTGGAGGTGAGTACTTGTGAAGACTCTCCCAGAACGTCGGCTGAATGTATGACTAAAACTTGAATGTGGAAGCTGGTTGCTATGGGGAAACCTCACTCTAGGTGCATTTATATTGGGCCGATTATAAGACATTGCTTTCAAATACTGATCAAATTAACTACCACCTCTTAAATGACTAACATGCAGTGTCCTATTCCATAACTCCCTTCCATAAGCTTGCATCATACATACTTCTCTAGTTTCTGTGCTGCAAGGCCCTGCCATACCAGAATAATTTACAGAACAAGCCAACATTAAGTAATTCATAACTAATAGTGTATCACTGCAGAGTTCACTTCCTTTTGTTGGTCTCTGTTTTTGTTCCCCATGTGTCTTTGTTTTGGTCTCCCCTTCCCTCCAGCCCTTGGCTCAGCAGCAGAGTGAATTATTTTACATTTGACTTATTCTGTAGTTTGGAGGTAGGCAACCTATGGCATGCGAGCTGATTTTCAGCAGCACTCACACTGCCCGGGTCCTGGCCACTGGTCAGGGGGGCTCTGCATTTTAATTTAATTTTAAATGAAGCTTCTTAAACATTTTAAAAACCTTATTTACTTTACATACAACAATAGTTTAGTTATATATTATAGACTTAACTTCTAAACGTTAAAATGTATTACTGGCACGTGAAACCTTAAATTCGAATGAATAAATGAAGACTCGGCACACCACTTTTTCTGAAAGGTTGCCGACCCCTGCTGTAGTTTATGCTAGATTATTTCAGAGATGCTGTGTGTAGCAACAGCATATGCATGCTTCTACCAGTGGAATCTCCTAGTGGGGAAAACTATTACCTATCTGGGGCTTGATCATAAAATATTAGGGTTCGAAGGGACCTCAAGAGGTCATCTAGTCCAACCCCCTGCTCAAAGCAGGACCAATCCCCAGACAGAATTTTTTGCCCCAGATCCCTAAATGGCCCCCTCAAGGATTGAACTCGCAACCGTGGGTTTAGCAGGCCAATGCTCAAACCACTGAGCTATCCCTCCCCTCCCTGAGCTGTTCCATATACCTCATAATTTTTGTCTTCCCTGCTCTGTAACTTTTCCAATTCTAGTTATTTAGACAGTGTCATATATTTAATTGCCAAAATTAGATTATCCCATCATACCACCCCCTCCATACATTTAAAGCATTCAGGGATACGACAATGATACAACTTGTGTGACTGACAAGGTTCTTCATATTATCACTGCTGCTTTATGGGTTATTTTCACCTGTGCTCTTTCAACCAATCCTATAAGGGAGGAAATAGTTTAAACTTAACTCTAAAGGGCAGTGTCTCCCAATATAGGATCCTGGAGCATAGAACTCATTTCAGATGTTTGCCTTGGATATTTAGAAAATTAAGATTGAGTGTGCATCAGTAACTTTGGGCAAACACAACATACAGCACTACAGGATATTGTAAGTCTTGGTGTCAGGATAACTGCAAATGCAGAAAATTTCAGCATTAAGCTTGCACTTAAAAGAAATCCAAATATGGCAAGATATGCAAAATGCACAGACAAGATTCTCTCTTCCTCCTTTCCCTTCTCCCCCCCTCCCTTAATTTCGCCCTGTAGTGACACTATGAAATTGGGGTGAGGATTGGATTTGGAGGAATGAAGATATCTACTGTCCTTCTAAAAGTTTGTTTCTAATCTGGGATTTCAAACACTGAAATTGCTTTTATTAACTGGGACAGAGCAAAAAGAATATTTTTGTCACTGTTTAAACTTTCAGTTTAATACCAAACTGAGATTGAGTTCCGCACCCTCCAGAATGAGAGCCAGCATCCTCTGAGGTCCTCCATCAAAATGAGGGAAGACCAGACTTGCCATTCCTGATGCTGCTAGGGGGTTAAGGCAGGAAATACCTTCTGGGCACTGCTTATTTCATAGAGACCAAAGCCCATTCCTTTTTTTTTTTTTTTTTTTTTTTAAAAAGCCCTTTTGTGGGTTCTCTAAATGTGTAGAGTGTTTGTTTTAGTGACTTGGTCACATCAAACAAACTTCTAGTGCAGAAATTGTTGTTGAATGTTTATGGAGACTTAACTTCATAACTTGCTATTGGGATTTATGATAAACTGATCTCCTATCTCAGTAACTTCTCGTCAACAACACTGCTTATGTGCAGATTTAGTCTTCCTAGTAGATTTGCCCACAATGAGAGAGTAGATGAGTTTTTAATAGGAATGGCAGAGTTGAAACTGGAGCTTGCTGCACATTGGGTGTCTACAAAGGACGTCTTACTGATATTCTTTCCCTGGCCAGATGAGCAGCACAGCCAATTCTCTAAGCTGCTGCTGGCATCCAGGGAGCAGGTGCTGCAGTGGGTGATCTTGGAAGAGAAAACCGCATTACTACAACAGTACGAGGAGGAAAAAAACACCCCTGAAGCTTGCTTTATTGAGGCAGCTATCCAGGAACTGAAGGTGAGGACCCCCAGTTGTGGTGGATGTTAATGGTTGCTTGATGCTGACAACATTTTTAATGGAGGCCAAGTATCCACAGTGGGTTTGGTTTTTGGGGGAGGGAGTGAGATGAGAATCCTTTAATAATCTCAATATAGAGATTATTTTTGGAAATGTGTGATTCAGTATTTGCAGTAGTAATGAAAGAAAATAGTTTAAAATTTCAAATATTCTTCCTTTGGGGCACAGAATATGGCAAGGTAGCTTGATATTAAGGACAGCACCTGATCAAAAGCAGCAATATAAACACTGAAAGGGAATAAGAACTACATGCACCCCAATCACCAACTGAACTCTGCCACCTGGAATGCCACCAGCCTCTGAATAGTGTCTTAACTGCAGAGGTAGTTGTGGAAGCTTACTGTTGGTGAAGCCAGGCTCTCCTTGTGTCAGGAATAGCTAATTCTTGAGATAATGATTCTTTAACCAAACCTGCAGGCAGTTGCTTGTTTCAAAGCCAGTATGTGGCAGATAGCCTGCAGAGGTCATTTATAAGTAAGCTGGTGTCTCCCTCTATTTTAGAAGTGGCCACTGGGTGAGGGAGAATCTTGATCTGTGGCAGTCTGAGACACGAGGGGAGGGAATACTGACGTTTATCGTCTGTCTTCTGGAATAAGTAAACTGAAATGTGTTCTTTTTGGGGTGGCCTGTAGCATCGAGAGAGGACTCTAACTTCATTGGACCAGAGTAGCAATAGCGACGTCGCAGGAGCCACAGCAGCTGTAGAAGAATTGGTCCTGATGGAACCTTCTGTGACCAGGGAGCCTGCAGCTTCCCAGGAGAAAAAGGTGGGTGTTTTTTGGTCCCCTTCTCCCCCCAGGACAAGCACAGTTGGAATCTAACTCCACCTCCTCACTCTAGTGTAAGGTGAGCAGGCACTGAGGATATCTACCCTTCTCAGAGCATTTGTGTACCAGAGATTATAGTTGGATACTGACTCTACACTGTTTGTTCTATAGCAGTGTGTTCTGGAATATCTTTCTGCGTTTGATGAAGAGATGGTGGAAGCCTGCTCCAATTCTAGAAGCTCCTTTCCTCTTCCCCTGGAAGCAGAAGAGGAGGAGGTAGCTGAGGTGGACACTGAGGCAGTACCAGATGTGAATGCTACAAAAGAAACTAATCCATCAGAAAGTAACTACCAGGAATCTAAAGTTACAGCCAACAGTGGACGTTTGAGCAACAACTCTCCTTTTTACTATTTCTATCAAGGTTAGTGGAATGGAGTCTGTTTCTGGAGGGGAGAGGTAAATGTTCACCAAAAAAAGTGCCCCAGAGGAGGCATTTGTAGCTTGTTAATTAACCCCTATGAAACACAATTCTTCACAGATGAGTCTAAACTTTCTTACCATTAATGTTTGACACTTTGTGGGGAGGGGGATGGCTTTGAGAAATCAGTAGTTCCAGGGGAGGTAAGGGTGAGTGGGAAGTAGAGAAGTGACAAGCGAATTTCTTCCCTTGTAGCGGAGGATGGACAGTGTATGTATCTTCACCCTGTGAATGTTCGCTGTCTTGTTCGTGAGTATGGCAGCCTGGAGAACAGTCCAGAGAAGCTCACTGCAGCTGTGGTGGAGATAACTGGCTACTCTATGACAGAGGTAATTGCTGTAGCTTTCCCTTGTTATCAATCATGGCCTTTTTCTTAGGGAGGGCAGTTGAGAGCTGATGGTGGGTAAGATACTACTAGGAAAAGGTAACTTACAGTGGTTGTCAAGCACTTTCCAATACTTGCTGAAGCACTTTTTCCAGGCTGGGAGTAGGGTTGGGATCCACTTCAGGCACCTTTGGAAGCAGCAATGTCTAATATAGATTCCCCTGAATTGACTGGATTCGTTGGTGTTGCTTCTGTTTCCTCTTCCTGAGAACAGATGAATGGGGAGTACTTGGCATAACAGTTTCCAAGACAGGTTCCTAGAATTTCAAGCGTTGAGTGGGTGAGAGTAATGTCACCTCCTAAAAAGCAGGTGACATAGATAGTTGCGAAGGGAGAGACTTGCGGGTTCTGCTACAACAAGATATCAGATAGCTAGATATATATTTCCCGCCCCCCTCTCTCCTTTCAGGATATGCGACAGCGCCATCGTTACCTATGTCACTTGCCTCTCACCTGCGAGTTCAGCATCTGTGAACTGGCTCTGAAGCCACCTGTCATATCAAAGGAGACCCTAGAGACATTTTCTGGTTGGTACTTTCGTTCCTTTTCCCAACATGTCCTGTAACCATAAAGAGTTTGGAAGAAGGGATGTTGTTTCTGTGGCTGGGAGGGCAAATGAATAACAGGAATGTAAAAGGTTGGCTTGCTGCTCAGTCACCCTAGTTCATGATGATCCTAGCTAGAATTAGGAATTGCCCTGTTCAGGTTAAGGAACTCCTCTGACTTGTCTGCAACAGGTGAGGTTTTTATTTGTGTGGATTAGACAAACAGTTTGGGAGAGAAGAGTATGGATTAGGATGGGACACTGCACTAACTGCTTATGGATAAGTTAATGATCACCTAGTAATAGTGTCTCCAAAACTGGAAAAAGCTTTACCAAGTATTGGCTTTTACCTGGCTTCCTATGATTTGTGACACTTAGATGACATTGAAAAGAGGAAACGCCTGCGGCAGAAAAAAGCTCGTGATGAGCGGCGTCGGGAACGCAGAATTGAGATGGAGGAGAATAAGAAGCAGGGCAAGTGTAAGTCTCACTTAACACAACTGGTGGGTGTCTATGTCTCCAAATCCTGGGAAGGTGTGAGGTTTGCAGATTAGGGGTTAATACTTTGGGGTGAAGGTTGGGGGGCCTGCCATGATTAACAGGGTATTCACTTGTAACCTTGCCATAAACTGGGCTTGCTGTAGCACTCTAGCACCCTTTCCTTGTATGGTGAGATCATAAATTGCACTAGCTGGGTCAAATAAGTGTTTAACAGAAACGACACAACTAACATACTTCTGAACCATGCCCAACACATTGCAAGCCCCCCACCACATTCTTCCATTTCAATGGAAAGGATATACTCATAGAATATCAGGGTTGGAAGGGACTTCGGGAGATCTAGTCCAAACCCCTGCTCAAACCAGGACCAATCCCTAGATTTTTTTTTTTTTTAACCCCAGTTCCCTAAATGGCTCCCTCAAGGATTGAACTCACAACCCTGGGTTTAGCAGGCCAATGCTCAAACCACTGAGCTATCCCCCCCCGTATTCATGCAACTCCCAGGATTTTTTCTAAATCCAAACTAATCCCTTCAACTAGAAAGGTGAAGGAAGAACAAACATCTGCATAGGGATTACCTCTACTCAGCAGCAAGGCTTCTATTTAGGTTGTTTTTTCTCCAGGTGGCAGTATTGTTACTTTCCCTTCAAGGAAGAGACCACTCCCAAAGCCCCTGAAACAACTTGACACTTGCACACCTGTGACCCATTGCTCCATATTAAGCAATGTTCTTATTAAAAACTTTTCCTGGCTTTCTCTAGATCCCGAGGTCCACATTGCTTTAGAGAACCTGCAGCAGTTTCCTGCCTTCAGTGCTTGCTCAGGAGAACTCATCAGCAGTGATAACCAGAGCTCCTCTTTGTCCCTTCTTGGCAGAAGCTCTGTCTCTCTCACAGGTGAGCAGCTGGAAGAATGCATAGAGGGATTGATGCAGTCCCTCCCTCAGGCTTTCTGACTCGGAACACCAAGCTAGACTTTCATTGCTGGCCCCAGAACCTTTGGGTATTAGTGGTGAAATCCAAAAGTTCAACACCCAGAAATAGGACTAAAGTATAGATCTCCATAAGTGGTGTTGCCTATCTTCCACTATGTCTTGTCTATATCCTGGGTCTGAGCATTGCACTGCAGACACCACTTACAAGAAGCCTTGTATTGTAGGAAAAGGAATAGCTACTTCCAAGAAATTGGACCCCCACACCCAAGGGGAGCTGGGAAGGTTTGTAAGTAACTGTACAATTCTGCCTTGGGTGAACCACCATTTATTTTTCTTTTGTGTATTGTAACCTGAAATATGCTACCCTTAGCACTGAATATAGGATACGTTTTCCTGTGTAGTCCCAAGAAGGATCAAGTCAGTGACTTCACCTTAGGTGTATCTCATTTTGGGGTCTCCTTTCCAGCCTTCCGAGACAGTTCTTGGTCACTTGCTCTCTAGTAAGTGTCCCTGTATAAAAACATCTTGGGACAGTCTATATAAGAGGCTAAATAGCAGAGGGGGAAACTGAAATATTGACAAGATATGTTGAGATGAAAGCTGAAAATTATGGGCTATAATGCATTGTTTGCCTTGGCTGCACCAGCTTCTTTCTCCTCCATTGCACAAATGTGGGATTTTGCTCATGTAATTAGCTTTCCTGTTAACTGACTGAATTTTCTCTACAGAGTCTGTCTCAACTCCATTGGCAACTGCTGCTAGCCTGGCTAGCCCACCACTCTGTATTGGAAGCCTGGAAGAAGAGTCTCCTTTACCCTCCTTTGCCCAGGTAAATCCTCTTCCCTTAAAGTTGCATATGGAACAGAACACCCAGCTGACTATCCTACTTGCTGTTTCCTCACTGGTCTGAAGTTTAAGACCTCCAAGCATGGTCTTAGTGGCTAAGATGGGATGGTCCCTCTGCTCTTCAGTTAATCAGTGATAATGTTTGGCAAAAGACCCATAATACTGGGCAAAGTCCTGTTTTCTGGCTTGAAAGTTGTATTGTACAAAAGGCCTGGATTTCCTTACAACTTCTGGGGGTGTGGGAGGGGATGCTGACAGATAGGTCTTGGTCTGCTTTCTTATGCACACTTTTTTTCCCCCCTCCCTTGGTAGATGTTGAGAGTTGGAAAAGCAAAGCCAGAAATGTGGCCCAAAGCTGCCTCAAACACAAGAGGTAAGGAAACCCTACCTCCAGTGATTATCTTGCATAATTTCAGGTGTAATGGCTACTGAATAAAAGCACTTTTGTACAAACTCAGCAACAACTCTTCCATCATCTGTGGCCTTTCTAGAAATCTCCTTTCTTCCAGATCCGAATACCCTGGCACCTCCTGTTCCAGTGGATAGTGATGGAGAGAGTGACAACTCTGACCGTATGCCTGTGCCCAGCTTCCAGAATTCCTTTAGCCAAGCTATTGAGGCAGCCTTCCTGAAGTTGGACAAGCCATCCACATCTGACCCCCTCTCTGGTAAGAACAAAGCAGTCTGTCCCCTAAAAAGTCTAACATGCAGAGTTCCCTGACACTGGGAGTCCTCCCTCCCAGTGTACAGGGGCCATAAAAGCCCCATCACTGGCTGGGCAAGTTTCCCCCAGTGCTGGCACTGCATAAGGTTTATGAGCCCATGTCCTGGTGTAGTAGTGTAGTGGTATGTTGGGGATGGAACTGTAACCTACAATACTAGAACCATTCTGAACAGTTCTAGGTTGTGGAGCTGCTCAGAGGCAGCCTTAACATAGAGCTGCTCTAAGTTACAGTGGGAGTTGCACCAGCCTCCAACAAGCCCAGAATTGTATAGGCACAGAGGTGGCTTAAAACCACCTTTGCCCCCTCTCTCCCTGGACTGTACCTCAGTTGGACCTCCGAGGCACAGCACACAATTGTCTCTTGGGTATTCATCATGCACCAGCTTCTGCTGGCTTCTCCCTATGTGCAAGGATTGGGGTGAGCTAGGCCCACCTTTACCACATAACACCAAAGTTGTGGGGTTTTTTTGTGCTTCTGGCACACTCCAGTGATGAATTCGGCAGCCAATTGTAGTCCTATAGAAGTTTCAAACTAATTCCTATCTAGACACTTTCATTTAAATGAATGGACATTGATACACTAGTCCTTGTTCTTATGCTCAGTTTCATGCTTCCACAAAAGTTGCAGTGTATTGTGGACTCCATATTGACGACCACTGTTGCAGAACTGTTTCTGGCAGTGGGAAGGAGATGTACTTTTTTTTTTCTATTTTTTTTTTCCTAACCTTTTTATGAATGGGGTTGAAGTGATCCCTTCTTTGGAGGTGAGCTAATCTATCACTTGCTACCCAATATCTGCCTGCATCCAGCAGTGTGATGGATAAGTATGTTAGTTCAGAGCTACTAAAATAAGTGCAATAAGAGCAGCTCATACTGCTTGACTATTTCAAACTCTAGAGACCCAGAAAATAACCCATCGGATTGCATGTGTTTCACCTTTGGACAGCTTCCTCTGTAGCCACCATAAGGGCTAGTACTGGACTTTTAAAAGTCCTAAAATTCTATAGCATTGTGTGGCAAAAATTCCATAGCAATAGAAAACAAGGTCCTAGGTACCTACATTGAAACTAACCCTCCTCCCCCAACCTATTAACCATTAAGTGGGAAGATCACTGTAGCTGAGGAGAAATATGGCTTAGTCAAAGCCAAAAAATTTTTTATAAATCTTTTTCTTTACAGAGGAAAAGGGAGGCAAGAAAAGAAAGAAACAGAAGCAGAAGCTGCTATTTAGCACCTCAGTTGTCCACACAAAGTGATGCTGCTGTCCAAGAAAGTTCTGTCTCCTGGTTTTCATTTGCTTTTTGTTTTGCTGCTATAGTTTAAGTATTTAAGCTTGAACAGACTAAATCCATGTTTCTAGGCCTTGAGGGGGGGGAACTATAGATATCCACTTTTTTTTAGCACCTTTAATTGGTTTATACAAAATCAAAGTATTAAGAGAAACTGGAACCTGGCAACTTTAGCCAAGGTTTCCAGTCTGTGCCAAGTCAGCTCTTTTGGCCCATCAGCAGTTTGAATGGGTTTTACTGCCAGTTTTTTTTGCAATGTGGTGTCATGTCATTCAAAAAGCAGAGAAGCTGTACTCTCCCTACGAGTGTGTGTATCGTGAGGAAACAGTACACAAGATCTGGCAGTAGGTGCAGTTAGCTGTAAAGCAAAATCCTTTTTCTTAGCAAGTGCAGTTGCCTCCCACTGGAAACAGGCAATACTGAAGAGGTTCTTGTTTCTAGATCATAGTAGGAAGGAGGGTTCTTACTTTTTAAAATGACAGGAGTAGCCCTTACTAACACATTCTGGTGCTTAAGGACTAGATCTAGAGTGGGAATAAAGTCGATCCTCATTACCAAATTCAAATTACAATACATACAGGACTCTCTGCATTTCAGAATGAATGTCAGGGAATGACTTTGTTATAGTACAAAGCAGCTATGTTACTGTGTTAACATGGATGTAGTAAGACTGATATTTTAGCCAGCATAGGTTACAAAGAGAATTTCTTTGCCTCCATGATTTGGAGCAAACATTCCACCCTAGAGTCTTTAAATATGCTGGGTGGGTTTTCTGAGATCAGATGAATAAGTGGTATCCAAAATCTGCAGAATTAACCCCACAGCAAGGAGCCAGGCTGTCCTGTCCTGTCGGAACAGGGACCTCATTCTGCTTTGTGCAGGGATGCAAGTTGGATTGTACTAGGCTCATCTTACTATAAACCTTTTTCTCCCCTCCCCACCCACTTTTTTTTTTTATTGGAGCGGTTTCATTCTGCACTGCCTGTGGTTTAATTTGAAGCTAATGCATTAATTGGTGTGGATTTTCATTAAATAAAATGAACAGTAGGTGTAATGTACCAGCAAAGGCAAACAGTTGCAATAAATCATATGCACAATTGGAATTGTAGTGCTGGGGGAGGGGCAGGAGTCCTTCCTCTGCTGTACTCTATCCCATTTGTTAAGGCTTGTTTTGGAAAGAGTTTTTAATGTAACTTTTGCAGTTAAGCTAAGTAGCCACTACCTGAAAAAGAAGATCCCCTTTACCAACTGGCTGTAAAGGAAAAGAATGGGGCTGTGTCCTTTAGCTTGCAGGCCTTCCTTATAAAACAGCAGCTTTAAGTTCAACTATCCCAAATGCTAAGGCCTCTTACCTTTTCTCATTTGGATATGCCAAAGGATTTACTATGCAGTGAGCTTTTCTCACCCTAAGAAAAGGGGAAGATTAGATTCGTAATATGCTAGAGAGAAGGTCTGGCACCTTATCAAAGTTTGAATAAGAATTACATCCTGCCCCTTTTAGTTCTTCCTTGGTATCACAATATCCCTCTGCCAGACTTCTGTTCTTCTGATAAGACAGGCCATACTAGGTCAGACCAAAAGCCCATCTAGCCCCCTAGCCTCTCTTCTGACAGTAGCTAATGCCACAATGCCCTCAGTGGGCATGAACAGAACAGGTACTCAAGTGATCCATCCCCTGTTGCCCATTCCCAGCTTCTGGCAAACAGAAGCTAGGGCTAGCATCCCTGCCCATCCTGGCTAACAGCCAGTGATGGACACATCCTTCATTAATGTATTTAATTTTTTTTTAAACCCTGTTATAGGCTTGGCCTTCACAACCTCTTCTGGCAAAGTTCCATAGGTTGACCAGGTGTTGTGTGCAGAAATACTTGTTTTTTAAACCTGCTGCCTCTTTTCATTTGGTGGCATCCTAGTTCTTGTTAGAGTGTAAATAACACTTCCTTATTACTTTCTCCACATCAGTCATCATTTTATAGGCCTCTATTATATCTCCCTTTAATCATCTCTTGCCAGCTGAAAAGTCCCCATGTTAATCTCTCCTCATATGGAAGCTATTCCATACCCCCTAATGCCCTTTTCTGAACTGTTTCCAATGCCAGTATTTTTTGAGATGGGACTAAAAGTAAACTTTTCTATAAACCTTTCAGGCCTTCATAAAGCAGCCAATGTCCAACCTACCCATTCCTTTGCAATCCATTTTATTTATCACTAACTAGGCATCTCTCCATCTGACCTAGAGCAAACTGCTTTGTTTACACTAAGACTCAACTGAAAACATTCCACTACTTGCTCTTGCAGCTAAGAGAAACTTCAACAGCCAGGTTGCATGGAATAGTTTTGGTCTAGAGAAGGTGCTGGCAGCTCCCTGAAGCCTTGTCTCTATTACCTCTTCTACTTGAGGAGCTGAACTAGTTCAATGATGGGGAAAACCTTTTTTGCGGGGGGGGAATTGGTATAAATTTTTTTTTTTAACACCAACTCCTATTCGTTCCTGACTCCTGTGAATATTAACTTTGATTTGTGATGCCCTCTACACTGGGTGTTTTTGCAGTCTAAACCTTACTGTTAAGATTCCATAGATACTGGGGGGAAAAAACACATTTTTTGGGAGGGGGCCTCATTCTCCTACCAGTAATGGTGTACCTTTCCTCAGTAGTGTGAATTAATACACTGTAAGCACACCTCAATCAAAACCCAGAGGTAGGTATTAGTGTTTTGTTGAGGGTAGTAGAGCAGTTGCTCATACTTTTTCTTTGACAGTTAAAAACAGGTTAACCATAGACTACAAAAGCAGGGCAATATATTTAACCATCCTCAAAGAAATAGCTTCTGTGGCATACTAAGTCAGTTTCATCTCTTCTATTAAAAAAAGTAAGCCTGATCCAGTACTAGGATATGATTCCCATAGCTGGGTGTAGTTGGAGGTTAATTTAGAGAAGTCCTTGGACCTCTTTTTAAAAAAAATAACTGTGCTATCCTTCAAATAAATCCTATTGATAATAGGTTGCTTATGTCTCCCATGCCATTAAAAATCCAGCCAACCTACTACCCTTTCTCTACTATACAACCTGGTGAAAGCCACCACTCCCTTTCCTCCTCTGGGCTTGAAGAGATGCAGACTCAAACTATTTAAGGAAAACTGAAGAGTGCTGTAGTTGAATTTTAAGGCTGCTGCACAGTGATTTTTACAAGAAAGCAATGTATTTTATTCTTCGCTTTATTTCCAAAAAATCAAATATATGTTTAAAAAAAGTGGGGCACGAGATGTCTTAAATCTTATCTGCTCAGCATAGGGCAGAAAGCCTGGGACATCTTTTAACTGCAAGTTATCCACTTGTCTCACAGAAGGCATTGCACTAGTTTTAGGTTTATGTTCAGTCTGTCTCTGCACAGTCATCTTCTTCATCCCCACTTTGAGACTGCTCCTCCTCCACTTCCTTAAGGCAACAGCTTAACACTGACTTCTGGATGGACTGTCTTTCCTCTGCAACAATGAGGGTGAGGCACACAATGAAAAATGTCACTATTCAACATGGCTTCACATAGAGGGAAGTACAAGAAGTTCACTTAACTACACTGACCAACTGAGGAGCCCAGCTCTACCAAATAACCAGACTGACAGGAGAGAAATGAAACATGCATCATACAACATAACACAAAGTCCACGTGTAAGAGGGCCCCTTTTAGAATGTATGAATGGAGCAGCTGCTTACCTTCACTGGTGCAGTTGTGCAATAGCAGCAGCAGCTGTTTCCTATTGTACTGAACAAGGAACTTCTGACATGTTCTTATTGTCCCTGTTGGAGAAACAAGTGCACAAGTTCTGTATGTTAGCAGAGGGCTGAAGCAAATTAAATGCAACAAAGCAGGGCAAGAGTCCATTTTAATGCTGTGACAATATATTTTCCCTACTCATGCAGGAAGTGGGAATGTAGTAGATCAAACAGCAAGAACATCACAGGCTATATAATCAGAGAGCCATGTTAGTCTGGACCTGTATGAAGCAACAGAGTCCTGTGGCACCTTTAAGACTAACAAATGTATTGGAGCATACGCTTTCGTGGGTGAATACTCACTTCTTCAGACGCATGCTTATGCTCCAATACATCTGTTAGTCTTAAAGGTACCCCAGGACTCTGTTGCTTTTTACAGGCTATAATATTAATCAGCTACTGAAATAGTGCTGAATAATAAGGAAATAACTCTTATCCCTCCAGCCTTCCCTCCCTGTTTGAAACTTCTTGACAGAGACTCAGTTGCTCCACTTGAGATTTGATCAAAACAGCTCCCTGATGGCAGATTACCAAATTGTGATAGGGGTGGCAAGCTCTTTGCTGTGAAGTTGGGAGAATAAAGTTACATCTGCAAAGTAGGAGGGCTTTTGCTTTTAAAGCAGTAGCAGTATAATGAACAGATGAGTGACTAACTCAGCATAATGAAAAAAACAGCAGAGCTTGTAGAGAGGCCATAGCAGAACAAAGAATGTCTTAGCTTTAGGATGACCTATTTAAAGCCATTAAAAGTGAGTTTATACTAGCCTCAGTGAGGCATTACATGGGCTTCATCTGTCATGTAACTGGAACAATATTAAATAACTGAGGGCTCTTCCCTCCTAATCATTACAAGAGTAATAAGAAATTCAAGATCTCAAAGTTCTGAGATGTTGCTGCACTAGGAGGAATTAGTAAGACATGCCACAGGCCACCAAAGAAAAGCTCTTGAAAACCTTACCTCCAACATGTAGTGTGTTGAAGAAACAGGAATAACGCTGGTTCCTGTTCTCTAAGTAAGTGACAAAGGGAAGAGCTGACCATAGGAGCCTGTAGAAGTCCTTTCGGCAACGCAAGATAACTATGCCTGTATAGGCATTGAGATATTTCACTAGGCACATGGAACAGCTGATTAGAACAATTGATCTCTCATGGCACACTTGAACATTAGATCGTATTTCAGAAATACTGGTTTACAGAACCTGAGGTTCCAAGTAGCTTATATTGAAGCAAAACTTTAAATGTTTTCCAGAGCTAATTCTACATAGTTGCTGGCTATGTCGCCACAGAATGAAAGGCTGTAGGAGACTAGACATAGCAAGGGTTTATGCTGATTTTTCCTAAATCTCATTACGTGGCAGCCACTGGCCTCCAGTCAGGAGGATGGGTACGACAACGCACTGCACTTTCGTCAGGGAATGCTAGAATGGAAAAACTGCCACGAGCACAGGGACTGCACTTTAATCTCTTTTAAGCCCCGGGCAGTGCTTTGGGACCTGGGGGCGAAAGGCCCATTCCGGATCGGTCGGAGACCGTGCTTAGCACATCGGGGCTGTCCAGAAATAACACACATTGGTTGGTGATTTTTCAAGACTCATTCACCCCTTGTAACACTGAAACAAACACCCCGCGCCCAGTGATTGATGGGCAACCCCCGACCCGTCTCTGGCGTGCGTGCAGTACTCCGAGAAATGGTGTCCGGCCCCGCCTGTGGGCCTAGCCCGGGGGCCGGCACCCGCGGAGGCGGGAGCAGGGGCAGGTGGAGACCTGTGAAGGAGATGGAGCAGCAGGCCAGCCCGTAGTCCCCGTGGGTCCGGGCAACGGCATCCTTCGCCGCAGCGCTCACCGCCCGCTCGTCGATGCACTGCCGGCAGCGGGGGTCTTCCGAGACGATCTCACACAGCAGGTACCTGCAACGCAAAGCACCGCGTTAGGGGGGAACGGGGAGTGACCGGGCGGAGCGAACATCTCACCCTCACCTGTGCTTGAACCGCACCATCTCCTCCTTGTCCTTCGGCCGCGCGCCAGCCTCCCCGGGACGCCGAACCAGACAGACACTCAGCTCAGCCAATGGGAGTGTCGTCTCTGGACTCTACAGCCAATCGGCACTCGGCAGGGGCGGAACCGGAGGGTCAAGAAACACCGCGAGGGAGTGGCGCGCGCGCGCGCGCGCCCGCACATTACGTCCTCGTGCGCAAGGCTTTGAGTGGCGCGCGCGGCTCCGGGCAACTGCTGTTTGCCCTCTTCCTGCTGGCGGCACGCGGCTGGCTGGTAGCTCAGGGACACTCGCCGGCGGATAACCGCCCCTCCCCCCATTCACTGCGGGGTCCCTGCGGCTGCCCGGGCAGGGCCTCGTAGCACGGCCCCGGCCTTCACGCTCCCGCCCAAGGACCCACCTGCAGCGTTAGCCCCACGCGGTGGCAGCAGAGCATCGCGCAGCGCCCCACGCCTACCGGGTTCCCCCCTCTGCCCCGCCTCCTCCGGCCAGGGCGAGCCGGGGCAGGGCGGGCTGGTTGGCTGGCTTGACTAAGGTCCCGTCAGACCCCTGCCCCCGCCCTTGGCCCCTCTGTCCTCATCTGCCCCCCTCCCTCCAGCCCCTGGCCTTGTTTCTCTTCCATCCTCTTCTTGGAGGCGCTTTGACAAGCAATGACCCCTGCCCTGCTGGTGGGTGGCCCTCAGAGCTCTGCCTCCCCCAGTCACAGGCCCTCCTCCACGGTGAGAGGCTTACATCTGCACTAGGTCCCCTCCAAGGATATAGCGCTCTCAGCTCGCCCTTGGATCCCTACACAGCTACGCATCCGAAGAAGTGGGCTGTAGTCCACGAAAGCTTATGCTCTAATAAATTTGTTAGTCTCTAAGGTGCCACAAGTACTCCTGTTCTTTTTACGGATACAGACTAACACGGCTGCTACTCTGAAACCTACACAGCCACTGTTGTCCATTCACCTTTTGAAAGACTCTTGCCATATCCCATGTATGTGAGGGGGTGAGTGGAACCCCCCCATCGCAGTGGGGCGAGAAGACCTTGGTTGAAAAATGAAGTAGAGAAGAGCAAAGGGGAGTAAGAGCACAAGGGTGTGAAAGATGGTGATGGGAGTCTGGGACAGAGAGGGGAGAAGGGAAGACTGAAGAGAGAGAGGACAAATCAGTAAGGAACAATACGGTGAAGGAAAAAGACATGGAAATGGAGAGAAGCATGAGTATAGAGGAAACACTTGGCTTGGAAAAGCTCAGAGAAAAGCATCAGGATAAATGAAGGAAAAGTTGAGAAGCAGGAAGGAAAGAATGAGCAAGCCCCAGTAAGTTCTTTCCTCCAGAGAAGTTAGTTTCGTTTTCGATAATTGATTTCATGGTGGCTTGTCTAGTTCTAGTGCAAAAAATAAAATCTGAAAATGTTTCTGGTTTTGGATGGGGAAGGGTTGGCCCCCACTGTCTTTAGATCTGATCCCACCCTTGGATTGGCATGGATTTCTCACTCTATCCACTTATTTTCTGATAAAGGTGAAAGTTAAGGCAGCCTTCAGCTCTTTACTTGGTAATGGAGTTTGGGCAGCCACTGGGGGTCAAAAACACATGGTCCCAGAACTGGTCCTTGGAACTTTAGGATTTTTGTGTCCTCACTCTACGAGTGAAACTACAGGAATTTATGTAAAGCAAGTTTCCCTAATCCCAATTTGTCCAACATGTAAGTAAAGTTCCAAATGCATGGTGGATGGTTAGTGAAAGGATTTCTGAAAGAGTAGAAGCCTGGGGCTTGGAGCAGTTTGGATTTGAGGGGGGTGAATCTTCTGCTGTGTTGCTGTATGATAGGAACCTCATGCCCCGTTCAGACATAGTTGTGACACCAGTTTGGGATGAAGATAGTGAAAAGCCAAAGGGGTCTCAAATGAAGACATGTCCAAGTCATTGAAACCGAACCCAGTGTCAGGGAAAGAGGCTTAGTGTGAGTTCCACTGTGATGTGTGAAGTGGATGGGGCCAGGCAGTGAGCACTGTGGCAACTAATGCAGTATGGGTGGTACTGGGCAGGGAGCTTGGTAGTTCCAAGTCACAGGCATATATGGGTGGCATAGGGTAAGGAGGTCAGTGGTTCCAAGCAATAGGCACTGGGGATAAATTGTCTTGGGCAGGGAACTCTGTGACCCTGAGTGATTGGATTGGGCACTGGGCATGGATTGCATTGGACAGGTTGCTCTGTGGCTCCAGGAAATGGCCGCAGTGTGAATGGCACTGAGTGGGGTGTTTACAGTCCTGAGTGACAATTGCTGAGTGGCATTGAGCAATGGGTGGATGTGGATGGTATTGGACAGGGAATTCCATGGCTCCATTGATGGGTGAAGTGTGGTTGGCTTCTCTGTGGCTTTCCTTTGTTTTGCATTAAACCCACTAAAGGATTCATTATTCAAAGGAGATTGAGGGGTACCATGCTTTTACTGCAGGAGCCAGGCGTTGCTCTGGCACTGTCACAAAATTGCTGGTACAGAGGAGGAGACATTGTCATTGCAGGTTATACTGATAAAGAACCGAACAGAAACTTGCCATCTGGTTGCAATTCCTGTTGGGTGACAGGGAGGGTTTGGCTTTGAAGGGATCCCAGCCAGCTCCCCAACTTGTATTGCTTTGCGCCTGTAGAGCTGCCAAGCTCCAACTCAAGATCCTGCCTGTTACGCTTCCCACAATCCAATTGCCCTTTAAATTTAACGGAATCAGAACAAGAACATAAAGTAACAGCAAGACACTCCAGTTAGCACAGTGAGCAAGAGGGTCCTTTATTCATAAACTACATTCAGCCCCACTCCATTTTCAGATTCCATCTCCAACCAACTCCATTTCCAACTGCTGCCAATACCTTAGTCCCTTGTGTTCTCTGCCTGTGGCACATAATAGTTTGTCTTCTGAGAGCTGTAATACTTTCGTCTAATTTTGGTTGTTGGGTTTGCTGTGGGAGTGGCTGGGTGGTGTTTAGTGGCCTGTGGTATATACAGGCAGTTGGCCTAGATCAGTGGCTCTCAACCTTTCCTGATTACTGTACCCCTTTCAGAAGTTTGATTTGTCTTGCATACCCTCAAGTTTCACCTGACTTAAAAACTACTTGCTTACAAAATCAGACATAAAAATACAAAAGTCACAGCACAGTATTACTGACAAATTGCTTGTTTTCTCATATTTACCATATAATTATAAAATAAATCAATTGAAATATAAATATTGTACTTATACTTCAGTGTATAGTATACAGATCAGTATAAACAAGTAATTGTCTGTATGAAATTTTAGTTTGTACTGACTATACTAGTGCTTTTTATGTAGCCTGTATTAAAACTAAGCAAATATCTAGATGAGTTGATGTACTCCTGGGAGACCTCTGTGTACCCCCAGGGGTACACGTACCCTCTGTTGAGAACCACTGGCCTAGATGATTTGGTGGTCCCTTCTGCCCTTAAGCAGGGCCGGTGCAATCACTAGGCGAAGTAGGCGGCCGCCTAGGGCGCCTAGTGGTTGAGGGCGCCTAAAAGCCCGCTCAGGCGAGGAGGTGGAGTGGAGGTGAGCTGGGAAGGGGGGGCACGGGGAGGGCTGCCCTCAGTAACGGGGGGAGTGCACAGGGGAACTGCTCCCCGCCCCAGATCACCTCCATTCTGCCTCCTCCGCTGAGCACATAGCCCCCGCTCTAATTCTCCTCCAATCGGCACAGCAAGCCTGGGAGAGGAGGCGAATTAGAGCGGTGCTGGCGTGCTCAGTGGAGGAGGCAGAGCAGAGGTGATCTGGGGCGGGCTCCCCGGGCAGGGTTAGCTGCCGCAGAGGGGGGCAGCGGGCGGATTTAGCTGCTGTGGAGCGGGGCTCCCCCGGCGGGGTTAGTTGCAGAGGGGGGTTAGCTGCTGCGGGGAGGGGCTCCCCAGGCGGGGGGGGGCAGCGGGCTCCCCAGGTGGTGGGCGGGGTTAGCTGCCGCGACTGGTGGGGTTATCTGCCACGGGGGGGGAGGGGCGGGTTAGCTAGGTGCGGGGGTGGCGCAAGGTGGAAGTTTCGCCTAAGGTGCGAAACTTCCTTGCACCGGCCCTGCCCTTAAGCTCTGTGTCTAGTCTTTGAAACTCAGATACACAAGACGTTTCAGTCCTAGATTTCAGTCTTTGGTTTGACAGCCCATGGCAGCAGTGGCAGCACATCTGGTAATACAGCAAAATAATTCCCATTTCTCTCCTGTTTCCTCTGCTCCCCAGGCTGCCTGCTGTGTATCCTGGTGGCTTCATACAAGAGAAGCTTACTGCTTCCTTCTGAGAGAGACAATTGGCTGAGCAAGTAGAGTGGGAGGAAGGCAGTGTCCTGTGGCTTCTATTTCCCTGTCTGCCTGGGCCTGTGGGGAACCTCATTTACACTTCAAAATCTGCTTGTCTGTGCTTGTGCTACTGATCTGCAGACACAAAAAGATGCTTCTCTGCCATTCACCCTCTCTTCACTAAGTCCAGATTGGGCTGCACAAAGCCTGGAAGTTTCATAAAAGACTGAGGAGTGAGATGGCTCCACAGGACATCGCACATGAGTCACCCGTATCTATCGCCCTCGTCTTGCCCTCCCCTGTATGCAGCCTTTGGGCCTCTGTCCTTTTGCTTCCACCATCAAACACTCTCTTAATGATTAATACAAACATAACTAGTTTGAGTTGGTACTGAAGGCAGTGAATGATGGATCCTGCAAGCTTTATCCTGTCACCTATTAAAGCTAATGGGAGTGTGTCACAGTTCCCATGTTAACTGTGCCTCTGACCCCATCATGGCCTTCTTGAGGGCACTGCACTTAGGTCTCAGGCCTCCAGCTGTCACCTTTCTCTTGGTGGGATCCTGCAATCATCTTCCTCTAGACCAGGAACTTAGGTGTCAAACTCCTGTAATTCACAGTGATCACCTCAGACAATCTGACTTCAGCTCAGCACCTGCAGTATTGCTCTTTCAGGGACAGGGTTTATTCAATGACCAGCCAGCTCTCGTGAAGCAAAGTACTGTTTATTCAGAACAAAAGAATTTAAGAGAAAACCGATCATAAAAACAATAATCAGCATCTTTTGCTTACCGGGTGGTCATCCATCTCACACATGGAGACTCTGGTAGGGCTGATGTACTTTGACCTTCTCACAGAGCCTGCCTCTGTTGGTAACAGACCGTTGCCTGAGCAAGTCCTCTACAGGGCTAGATGCTGTGGAGAACATTTTGTTATGACTAGAAGGGGATTTCCACGCCACTACATCCATGGTTGGATCTTTCCATTTCCAGTCCAGTGCTGGCTGTGATGTGGGGAGACCCAGAGCTAGTGACACAGACTATCAATGCTGTCTCCAACACGCTTTGTGGAACATGCCTGTAGTTGTGTACTAACTGATGTGTGTGCTCAGCACTGCTCCTGCTGGATGGAATGTTAGACTGTGGGTTCCTCTGATAGCCCACAGGATAAAAACCATATTACTAGCAGCTATTGGAGTTTCTCCTTAGAGAAGGCATAGAGGCCTGTGAATTTTGAGACTCTGGGTCCTGGTTTGTATCTCTCTTTGTCCAACCAGGTGAAAACAGCCACAGAAATCCAAGTGTCAGAGCTCCTCTTTCCTGCTGCACTAATGTAGTGGTTCTCAATCTGACTCTGGTCCCTGATAGACCACCTGAGAAAGCAGGAAATGTGCTTGGGAAGTGTGAAGACTTGGTATTGGGAGAGGGATGGGGAGGCTGAAAGAGAAGGTGTGGAATGGGAGACCAGGTAGGGTATTTAGGTATGAACGATTGGGAGGGTAGAGCGTTGTAGTGGGGGGAGGAGGAGGAGCTGATTGGGCTGGCATGTGATTCATGGGATGGACTCCCTCTCACAGAGTGGTCCTTGGAATGAAATCATGTGGAACTATTGGCATGCTGTAAAGGAAGGATTTAGACGAAAGTGGGAGCTCATTGTTAATTCAGTGTGGAAACATCTCTGTTAATGACCTGAATTCTAGACAGAGAGAACAGTGATAAACCCAGTGGAAATACTGTCCTGGATGATGAACTCCTGCCCTCTGAAATGGATGCCAACTCCGTTGATCTGGTTTGTCTTTCTTCACTCCTCTCCCCTCCACCTGGGATCACATGTTTTTCCTCCAAGCTTTTATGGCAGTTACAGATTGTGATGTGAATAGCTTTGAGGGGAGCATGGAGTCCAATATGGGTTTGTTGAGAGCCCTTCACCTTCCCTCTACAGGTGATGGGACTGATGAGAGGGTGTCATCTTGCCCTGACAATGTCATGGATCGAGCCTGCTTCCCTCATGAGTTGGAATGTGTTGAGCAGGTCTCTGCTGCATTACCTTGTGTTTCAGTATCAAGATCATTTCACCTAGTCTTCCCATCCCCTGGGCTCTCAGGGAAATTCACTGTGTCCACAATTCATCCCACTTATAGATGCAGTGAGCTCCCAGGTGATATTGATCTGTCCTCTCCACTTTCAGGTCTCACCAAGGTCTCTGGTGTTATCAGCCAGGTTCCTGCTTTAGATACACACCAAGACTCGTGTATTTCCTGCCTATAGACTGGGGTCCTGAGTTATCCTGAGGTACCCCCCCCATGCAGAAAGTCTCAAGTTACATCTGCTTGTTTATACAGCCCCAGGTGCAACCCTGTGCCCAGCCTTCTGACTGTAATGTGCAGACACAGGTTGCTTTCACATATACCCCCCTCATTCCCTTTACTTTCTGCAGAGACACAGCTGAGTCTCTGACAGACTGGGCCACGTGAGTGTGCTCTGCCCTGTAATCCAATAGGACATGTGCACTGTGCATGCTCAGGGCTTGGCCCTCTGCACAGCGAAGGCTTCTGTTTTCAGTCCAGGAGGCTGATTAGGAGAGACACAGAAACCAAAGGAGAAACAGTGTTTAGAGAGAATCCTGTCCCGCTTCATTTCCTGCAGAATGTCACTTGTGCCTCACTGTTGCTGACGTGGTAGAGATACACAGAGCAGCCCTGAGCCATCCCTGTTCCATCTGCAATTAATGCTCATGTTAGAACATGCTTCCTGACTCTGGCCAGGGCCAACAGGGCACTTACCTTGCTTGGAACAGGGGAACTCAGTGTAAGAAATCTCTGAGGGAGACGATGATAGCATGCAGTATATTCACTGCACAGCACCTTCATCAACATAACATTGCGACCAGCATCGATGATCCAAGAAAAGGTAACTGGCAGGACAACCCTGGCCTGGCTGCACTGGGCTCTGTTCTCGTGATTTCTTCATCACCTTGTAATGATTATGGAGGGACTGATAATCTCTTCATAGTTTAGGTTGCAACCAGACTTCCTTTATTAATCCAGTTTATACCCCTTCACCCTACAGCTTTGGGTAGAAACATTCTTCGAGCATCAAACTTTTTCTGGTAATGAAATGTTGTCCTTCTATAATGCCATTTATCTGAGAATCTCAAAGCACTTTACAAGAAGTAATGAATTAGGAAGCATCTTAACATCTTTGTGAGGTAGGTATGATCTCCATTTTGCAGGGAGGGAAATTGAGTCAGAGAAAAACTAAATAACGTGCTTACAAGTCTGTAAGATAGCCAGAAATAGAAGCAAGAATTCCTAACTTCCAGTTCACGTCTATCCATGAGAGAATGCTCCTTGTAGGCCTTGATGTGATGATTCCTGTGTGAAGTGTGTGAAGATGCCCAAAGCATCTGACTTCTGCTAGGCTGCAAAACTCCACTGAGTTGGGTCCTCCTGGATCTGGTATGTCTGCTATGACAACATCTGCTCCCTTTCTTCTCAGGAACTTTTACAATTGCTATGTTTTCTCTATGGCTTCCAGAACCAGGACCTAGTATAACTGGGCATGTTGACCCTGAAGATAGTGTTGGTCACCATTGTTTGCTTTTCAAAGCTGAGTTCAACAAACACACTTCACTAACTGTTAAAGCCTGAATTCATGCACCTGTGTGGATGAAGGATGGGATAAACAGCCATGAGGAGAGAGAGAGAGGTGTCTGCTGAGAAAGTGGGGTTCAAAGATAAAGAAGTTCAGCAGGAGAGCGATTCAGGATAAAGACTAAATTGAGAGAGTTGTTGTGACAGTGGGTAGGGGTTGCCTTGCTGCAGGAGACCTTAAGAGATGTTAGAGGAGACAAGCTGTTCTTGATTGGGGTGTCTCCTCAAAATGGAGTCACTCAATGTTAAGGAGGGTGCGGGGTGACAGTGTCCCCTCTCTGTACTGTGTATTAAGCACATTGTAAATGGTTTGTAAAACACTTTGAGAACTTTGGATTAAAGACAGTCTATAAATATAAGTCTTTAGCTTGGACTATTACAGAATAAACTGGTTATTTGGGAAAGGTCACCAGGCTGCATGTCTTCAGTTGTAATCTATATATTGATTCCATCTCATTAATAATACAGAGTGTGCAAGAAGTGGCTGATATAAATCCACATGCTCTGGGGAGTTGCAGAAATTGTGTTTTAGAGTTGCCATAACAGGTCCCAGAGTTGTTACCCATAAGTGAGCATCAGGGCTTCTACCGGGACTGCAGTTAGATATATTCTAGGTAACACCCAATGATCTTCCCCAAAAATGTCTAAGTCTATTAGAAACATCTCAGAGTATCCTGGACCCCACTGGCCTTCTCTTTCTTATTCTGAAACTTCCTGAAATGCAGAGTGGGGATGGAAGCAGGCAGAGGATGAATCTGCGTGTGGGATGGAGATCTAGCATCCTCTGTCATCCTTGACCTTTAAGCAGTTCCTCTCCAGAGATGGGCGGCCAGAACACTGGTGCTCAGCACCCTCAGCCAGGCCTGCAGGAGCTGACATAATGTGCTTCACCTTTTCACTGTGTCTGCTCAGGGCCTCAGGAGGATGGGTCAACACGAACTGGCTCTGACCTTCCTGTGACTCAATTCCATATATGCCTGCATTTAGGGACATTACAAATGAGTCTTTATGGCATTAGCCTGGAAGTTGGAAAGGTGAATAGGGGAGGCTGAAGTCTCTCTTAGCTCCCCAACTTCATTCCTGGGGGGTTTCAAGAAAAGCTCATCTCCAAACAGACCCAACTGGTTCTGAGTGTGGTGTTACCAACTGCATTCATGTTCTAGCCTTTCATAGCTGACTTCAAGATCTATGACTTGATCCCTGATATATAAATTACTTTTCATCTTCAAGACGCTTTACAGATAGTACCTAATTACTCCTCAGGCCATCCTTGTTTAGGAGGTAAGGGGTTGGATTGGATTTGTATTAGGAAGAGCTGGGTGAATAAACTGCAATGAACAATTTACATAATGAATTTATACTTTTTTTTTCTATCTGCAAATATATCTAAGAATTAGCAAATGTATTTACTATTTGAAATCACTGACAAATGTCTCCAGTGGAAAAATTCCTGGTTTGAGGGTAGTTTGTGAACTGTGAAATACTTTCCATTCAAAATTTGCAATTTATGCTGTGTGGTCTGTTTCTATAAGTCATGTGGTATTGTTTCTGTCCCCTGACTGGATGACTTATGTAACTAACCAAACCGGTGCAAAATGTGACATTTACAAGTGAATATACTATTAAAAATGAATTTTTCATGAGGATTTGTGGCAGTTAAATATTCATGGGCAGTGAATGTGAAGGGATGTGAATATGGTTAAATCAAAATACACTTTCAAGTTTGAATTAATATTTGTGAATGTTTTCTTCACTATTGGCTAATATCTATTATTCTTATCCTCATTTACAGAAGGAGAAACTGAAGTACATAGACACTAAGTGACTTGTTCAAGTCCCAGAAAGGGTCAAAGGCACAAAGAGGTTAAGTGAGTTGCTCACAGTGAGTTAGTGACAGAGCTGGGAATATAGCACAGGGACCCAGTGAGAGGAAGAAGGCAGACCTGGAGCAATTTTGTGATGGGAGTATCTGTTCTGTGCATCCCTCATAATACCTCCTGACCCCATCTATGCAGCTATGGGTTTAAAAGTCAGGTTGTAATCTAATAGTGCTCTATCCTTGTTATAATGCAGTTTGATCTTTCCTGTATAGCTAGAATTAAACCATGTAATAACCATGTCACCAAGCCATATTAGAACTTTGTTTTTTAATATGAGACTGTTACATGCATATAATGCTATTTGGTCAGAATGTAAGATCAAATGATGTTAAAATATGATCTCCTGACACAGCTAGTTTGGCTCTAGACTAAGGCTACATCTACACCAGAAGCGCTGCTGTGTCTCTGTAGCACTTCTGGTGAAGATGCTCTAAGCTGACGGGAGAGAGATCTCCTATCAGATTAATTACTCCACCTGCCATGAGAAATGGTAGCTATGTTGGTGGGAGAGCTGCTCTGGATTAGTCACACCCTTGGGCGCTCTAAGTTATACCGAAGGAAGTTCTAGTATAGCCAAAGTGTAAGGACATGCCTACAGTAAAAATTATGTCGACATACAGCCACTGCAGTAATTAAATCGCTTTTGCATGTCTACACTACGTTCCTTTGCCCATCCTGCCAAGCATCCATCCCTCTCTATCTCCAGTCAGTTGCTTCTGATCATTGTGTGTGTGTGTGTGTGTGGGAAGATCAGCTTGGGGATCAGGTACCAGATTCCACAACTGAGTGGTGTCCCTGGCAGCTGATACTTGGATCCTTTTGAGGAGACCAACCCAAAAAGGTCAGAGAAAGCACTCATCAGCATTTTAAAAAAGATGTGGAGAAATTGGAAAGGGTCCAGAGAAGAGCAACAAGAATGATTAAAGGTCTTGAGAACATGACCTATGAAGGAAGGCTGAAAGAATTGGGTTTGTTTAGTTTGGAAAAGAGAAGACTGAGAGAGGACATGATAGCAGTTTTCAGGTATTTGAAAGGGTGTCATAAGGAGGAGGGAGAAAACTTGTTCACCTTAGCCTCTAAGGATAGAACCAGAAGCAATGGGTTTAAACTGCAGCAAGGCAGGTCTAGGTTGGACATTAGGAAAAAGTTCCTAACTGTCAGGGTGGTTAAACACTGGAATAAATTGCCTAGGGAGGTTGTGGAATCTCCATCTCTGGAGATATTTAAGAGTAGGTTAGATAAATGTCTATCAGGGATGGTCTAGACGGTATTTGGTCCTGCCATGTGGGACTGGACTCGATGACCTCTCGAGGTCCCTTCCAGTCCTAGAATCTATGAATCTATGAATCTATGAATTTGATGGGCTGGCAGCTCAAGGAAAGAGGAATCCCAGAAGGACTGCAGTGTGGTATGACATAATGCAAATGTCTTCCTCATAACAGCAGGTTAGGGCTGAAAAAGGAAGTGCTAGCAAGTGTAGTGGTTACAGCACAAGACTAGGAACAGGAGATCTAAGTTCTGCTCCTCGTTCTACCACTGTCTGGCTGGTACACACATCTTTGTGTCTCCATTTTCCATGCAGAGCTAAGAATTCTTGTCCGCCTCACGGGGTGTTTGAGGCTTAATTAAAGATTGTCAAGGACTTTGAGATCCTTGAATCAAGGGTGTGCTCTGAGTGCAGTGTAGTAGTAGTATTAACACTGAGAGAGCAGAAGGTGGAAAATGGAATTTTTTTCTTGTGCCAGAGTCACCTCGGTGGGCTGAAGGTGTGCTTCCAGGATGGGAAGAATTGGTTTGGATTTAGAGGTCCTGTTATTATTTTAAGTCCCAGGTATATTGGGGGGCTGACAAATATCTTGATCTTTACCTTTATCTTGTTCCAATGTAAGTACATTTTATCCCAAAATAACCCCACGATTGAACATACAAAACAATCTGGCTAAAATTAAAACTGCCTTTTAAAGCCTCCATCTGCTGTTGCCTGAAGCTTTTTGTTCTGTTTCTCATTTTGCAAGGTCACTGAGACAGAAGAGCACATTCTTCAGGCACATTGGCTTCTGCACAGACTTTCATTTTAAGGGCTGGGAAGTCCTCTCAGCTTCTGGTCCCTTTGTCATCTCTCCCCTCCCACCCTTTCCCCTTGAGCTCAGGGCCCTCAGATCAATGACAAGTCTGTCCTGACCTTTACACTTAGGAATAAAAGCAGATCCTGCTTAGCAGCTCACATGTTACTGCTGCTCACTAGCCTTTCAAGCTAGTCACCAATTAACAGGAAGCCACTTCAGGTGAAAGAGGATGTGATGTCTCATGATTTCTTTTTTAAAACAGGCACAACACCCATTTTTCCTTTGCCCCCTTTCTGTTATAGTGGCAGAGGTGAGAGAGCATCTGCCTAGGCTGCAGAGGGCCTGTACTTGTTGGCTTATCAGCTGGAACTGCCAAAGATGTTGCTCAGAGCATCTTCAAAGCCCTTCCCCTTTATCCTGCCATGTGGAAGGTGTGTTTGAGAGGCCATGGTCTAGTGGTTAGAGCAGAGGGCTGGGAGTCAGGACTCCCGGGTTCTGTTTCTGCTGTTTCACTGACTGAAAACGTGGGCCTGGGCTCGTCACTTTGGCAAAAATGTTTTAATAGGGCTGAGCATCCTAAATGCCAATTCAAGTGAATGGGAGGTATGTGTGCTCAGCATGTCTGAAAATCAGTTTCAAGGTGTTTAAAGCTGGGCTTTCAATAACTGAGACAGCTAAAATTAGAGATCACCTTGATGATTTGAGCCTAAACTGTTGAGCCCCATATTTGTCCGTGTGTAAAATAGGAATAATAGTAATACTTTACTCACTGGTATATATTGAAGGGGTAGCCATACAAAACACCCTCTTGGATAGCCTTGACTTCTATTAAACATAGAAAAGTTGTTTCATAGTGAGAGATTTAAGCAGGAATGGAGGGGCAGCACACTTCTCATTAACAGCCCTCAAGCTGCAGTTCTGCATAGCTGATTCCAAACTAGTTAATTCACTTAGGGAGAAGGCCAGGATACTAGTTGCCATAGTGTAGGATTGTTCACGGTTCCCCGTATGGGAACTTTGCAACTTATCTCATCTAAGTTTAGTCTATGTACATACACTGTATAAAATACATATTTAATACCTGCCTCAGAGGGGTGTTAGAAGGGTCTGAAGATAAATGCAAGTTATTAATTAATTATATGGAATTCCAAAATTGTTCATCTTCATACTGCCTCTATCAGCAATTGGCAGCCCTTTAACCTCTTGCTATCTGTAAGGCTGGAGTAGAGCACTTCAGTGATGCTACAGGGAGAACTCCCACAGACCCAGTATGTTGTAGTGTCCTTAGAAATTCCCATCTAGAACAAGCTCCTCAGATAGCACTGGGCTTGTCAATGCCTGCTGGTGGGACAGGACCCTGAGACCTTGGTCAGTGCCAAGGGGATACCAGGGCAAGCCAGATGCAATTGCTAAAGTTAATGAAGTGTCCAACAAAGGAGCCTCCAGGCTTTAGTTCAAAGGACAACTCATGGGGATAAATTCCAAAGAAGCTCTGGCTGCCTGTCCAGGAAGACAGCTTTTGTACGAGATCCCCTGATGTAGATCTCCTTGGTATCAGGAGTAACACCCATTGGTTACCCATCAGGTAACACCCATTGGTTCAGGAGAGAAAACAGAAATATCAGCCATGGTAACAGGTTGAGATTCTTGAATCAAGGGCAAATGTTAAGTTACCAATTATTTTCAGGAGGGCTGAGCACCCCAACCTAGAGAGGAAGGATGGTGGTTAGGTGCTAGCCTGGGCCTCAATTCCCTGCTCTACCACAGACTTTCTGTGTGACCCTGGGCAAATCACTTAAGGCTAGATTCAAAAAGGGTCTTTGGTGCCTAACTGCCTCTTTAGGCAACTAAACCCAATATTTAGATGGCACTGACATTCAGAGAATCACTACTTCAGGAGAGGATTCATGGGAGAGAATTCCAAATGGAGATAGGCAGCTCCCTCCAGCCTGTCAGGCACCAAAGGCCCAGATCAATGTGAGTTAGGTGCCTAAATACCTTGTGGCTCTAGGCTCTATATCCTACCCCTTTTCTTTGCATTTAACTCCAGGCTGGCTTAGGTGGCTCCCTGCTCAACTTGCTGGCTTCTAAGAATCCCTTTCTTAGGCTCCTAATTCTTCCCATACAATGCACGAGGAGCCTGGGTGCCTAACTCTGGGCTGTGAATTCCACTGGGTGGCAGGGTATCTAGGAGTTAGGCGTTGTCCTCAGTTCCCTATATGCCTATATTTAAAATGGGGATAATAGCACTTCCATACCTCCCCGGGTGTTGTGAGGGTAAATAAAAAATATTCAGATTGTGAGATGCTTGTGTAGTGTGCTAATGTGGCCCATATAATTAAGTACCTAATATATTGATAGATTGTCCTGTCCCTTCTCCATCACATTTGGGTTGGAATTAAGGGGCTCAGTCTTCTGAAGCAGGGAATGCACAGATTCTTTCCCACTGCTTCCCTCCCACAAACTCCCATATGGATATTAGTAGGGGGTCCTAACGTATTGTAGAATGGATCTGCTGGTATCACTGAAAGACGGACAATCCTCTCTTAGCTCTGTGTCAAGCCTCTGCAGCCCAGAGTCAGTGATACCTTCCACACAACACTGCTTCTCTCCCTAATGAGGAAGGCAATGAAAACCATTTGCCTGTGCATCCGTCATTAAGGCAACTCGGAGGTGATGGCACAAGGACAGGCATTGAGGGATGACTATATAATCTGTGCTTGCTACATGGGATTTGGCAGTGCAGCAGCAACCTTTAATGGGGAGGAGGGGAGCTGCAGTGGATTGGCTGTGTAGGGATGGGACTCTGATTGGCAGCTGGAGGGTCTCAGCTTGTGCTGGTGTCAGGTTGGTGCCAAGAGTATGCCATTCACTGACTAGTTGGGGTGCACAGATCTGAATTTCATGGCTGACCCTCTCTGACAGAGAGCTGCCCATCTGTCTGTTTCTGCTTTGATCAAATTCTGGTTGCAACATCCCACTGACCACAACAAATGAGAGCCGCTGGGAAAGAGAGTGGGGTGCAGTATGTGAATGAAGCATCAAGAGAGCACATCAGCACGCATTTTTCCTTGCTGCTGAGCTGATTGGGAGCTCATGGGGACACATGTCAGAACCCAGTTGGGTCCAGCACAGAGGAAACAATTTTCTGGGGGCATCTGCTGTAATTAGCTTGGAGACAGAGAGCTCCGGAGACGTCTGACCCATTTTTGAGGTCTTGTGGTTTTTTTGTGTGTTTAATATTATCATTTTTTTCAAGATGTGTTTGCACTTGAGTCAAAGGGGTTGGAAATAGCTATCCCTTTTCTAGCTTTGCACCTCACAAGGATAGGAACAAACTAAAAAAGTCTTGTTGCCTTTGCTTGACTTACTCCACCAGCAGCCCCAAGGGGATGGAGTTTGAACGGCACTTGAGATGGCTGCTGCTGCTGGCTGGTCCTACACCAGGGTCTCCAGTGATGGACACAGCAGCCTCCTTGGAGAGCTAGATGCCCTCTCCCACAGAGAGGTCATTGAGAGGTGATAGACCCAAGTCATCAATCCCATGCCACCTAAGCTGGAGCCTCCAGATTACCTTGTGAAACCCAAACAGTTGGTGCTATGTGACTGAGGAGTTCCAACCCCATCAGTACACTTGTATTGCTTGAAGGGCCATATTCATCCTTGGTATAAATCCAATGCCTTCATCAGGGATGAATTTGCCCCAATATCTCCAAACATAACCAGTTTCCATCAAGTCAACTAACGCCTCAGATCCAGTTTCTTCTCTCATACACCACAGGGGGCATCTGTTTTCACTTTCCAACTGTCCTGGCAGAGCTCACTTTTCCACATTTCAGCATGTGCTTTTTTAGGGTTACCATATTTAAAAAATAAAAAAAGAGGACACTCCATGGGCCCTAGCCCCGCCCCTTTCCCACCCCTGGCCCTGTCCCAACTCCGCCCTTTCCCTGCCCCTTCCCCAAAGTCCCTGCCCTAATTCCCCCTCCTCCCTCCCAGCTACGCGAAAAGGGCTGCCCGAGCGNGGCTGCCCGGCAAACCATGAAGCCGGTAGCACTTGGGCTTCGAGCAGCCCCTATGCCTCTGGACCCTGCGCCCCGGGCCAGGCACTTCTTCTCCCCGGCTCCAGCTGCTCTGCTCCTCCCCAGACTCAGACTTCGGCTCTGTTTAAGAGCCAAGCTGCCCGAGCCAGCGCTATCGGCTTCGGGCAGCCCCCGTGCCTCCGGACCCCAGCCGCCGGCTGGGCACTTCTCCTCCCTGGCTCCAGCTGCTCTGCTCCGGCGGCGCAGGGTCCGGAGGCATGGGGGTATTTTTCCTGGACATGTTCGGCTTTTTGGCAATTCCCCCCGGACGGGGGTTTGATTGCCGAAAAGCCAGACATGTCCGGGAAAAGCCGGATGTATGGTAACCCTAGCTTTTTGCACATTAGCACTAATGGCTGCCTGTGTCTCAATTCAAGCAACCTGTCAAGCAAACTGTCTGTTTATGACACTACCAAAGAGAATGATCCTCTACAGTACAACCCAGGCTCTACAGCAAGGGTTCTCAAACTGGGGGTCAGAACACCTCAGGGGGTCATGAGGTTATTACATGGGGGGTTGCGAGCTGTCAACCTCCACCCCAAACCCTGCTTTGCCTCCAGCATTTATAATAGTGTTAAATATATAAAAAAGTGTTTTTAATTTATAAGGGGGCGTCTCACTCAGAGACTTGCTACGTGAAAGGGGTCACCAATAAAAAAGTTTGAGAGCCACTGCTCTACAGTTAGGATGGGAAATCCAAATCAAGAGTCTATTTTGTAGATCAGATTCATTTCAAACCCAGTATACACAGGTGGATCAAGAATCTAACCCAGAGCCAATGAAGGTTTTTCTCTGTCTGTGATCACACAGGTGGCAAAGTTTCCACCCAGCACTGCCACAGGAGCTGGCATTTCACACAGTGTGGCTCCTCTTACACTGTTATCTCAGTCTCTTGAGAATGTGGCAGGGTGAGTTATACATTGGACACTTGCTGGTGCATTAACGGGGCTAGCAGAAGACTTGTCTACTTATATGGTCCCCAACACCACAGCTTCCAAGCACCAAATGCCAAACCTCTTCCAGAACACATAGGGGTGACCCTATTTTGGCAGGGTGGTAATGAATGTTGAAGGTTTATATAGGAGTGAGGAATTGGTTGGCTCAAATAACTGATTATTTCCAGACATGCTGGCATTGAGTTTTTCTACACTAGAGACTTACCTCCAGAAGCAGATTGATTGTTCCCTCTAACTCACCCCCCATCCCAACACAAAACTCCCTCAGTTGTGTGTTGCTCATGGCAGAAGTTGTAGTAGCTACACCAGGGTGCCATTTTTAAAGTTTTTTTAAAGTGTAGGATATTTGGTAGGAAAGTGTAATATGATGGTTTTGAGCGTAGGCTGGCCTCCACTGAAACACTGTCAACCTCAACACTCCCTTAACTTGTTTGAAAAAACCTACCACATTACTCTGTATAAAACCCTGATCCCTGGGTGAGCACCTATACTTTATTATATAAAGATACCCAGTATTGCCAGCCCCAAGCATTCAAAATTCATGAATTAGGTAATAAAAATGAATGTGATTGGCTTAAAAATCATGAGATTTTTAACATTTTAAACATTTGGGGTTCTCTTTATTTGCCTTCTGGTTTCTGAACCTTTAGGGTGCATATAGAGCACAACTTCAAGCATTTCTCTACAAACATAAGGGCTAAAGGCTTACTTTTTCTTTTAAATGAAAGTCAAGAAACTCATGAATTCACATTATGACGGGACCTGGGGCTTCAAGGAAAAGAAAAACCAATTTTGCATGACTTGCAATAAAATCACAAGAGCTGACAACACTGAATACCACATTACTCTCCAGATAGTGAATATTATACGTTTCCACACAGGTACCACAGTGTCCTACGTGTAAAATATCCTGCAGTCGAAGGATATTTTAAAGTTCAAATTCAATTTTTTAATAATGGTCTTGTCATCATCTGCTCTTCTACAGGTGAATGTGTTCAGAGGTTAGGGCACAGGTAACTTTGGATTAAACAATGGAGTTAAGGCTCTGTATGTAAATGGGGCTCACTTTCTGGCTGTCAGTGCTTGATACCATGTAACTAATATCCAGCCTGATGTTTCCTTTATTATTATTCATAAGCTTCCTTTCCTAACAGCAATCAGACTCTTCAGGCTGTGCTGTTCTGGGGATTATCACTCTTGCTGGGTGTTTAAAGTCGCTCCACCTCAAGTCCTCTGCCTGTGACAAGCGCCCGAGGCTAATCACCACAAAATGTGATGCCTGTCATGTCTTCTTGCTTAAGTACGTGAGGCAGACCTGTCATTCACTAAAAGCCTTTACATCTGTTATTACATGGTAATCCTCATGCATCAGGCTTCCATGTAAGGAATCAGTGGAGCCCAGCAATCTATGGCTCAGTCTTAGTTTGCATAATTCCCACAATGCAAGGCAGCTCGCTCTCCTTGCTGAAATCATTAATAAGCAATAAGAGCATTATATAAGTAGTAGCATCTTTTTTTAAAAGTATGATCATATCAAATGCTCTTATAATTAGAACAAAGATGAAGAGTTGGGCTGAGGGAGGGAGTGGATGAAGCGTTAAACTGAACCCCACCATGATGTGAGTGGGTTGCTCTGTATGTGATACCTGCCAGGGATGCAGTCTGATGTGTAATGAGGGAAGTAGATAATTAAATTATTAATTATGTTTGTTCTGATGGAGCAATGTTGACCATCATAAATAACATTATACACTTATACCTCTCTAGCCCATTTATACCTCAATTAGCTCACCCCATTAGAAGAAGCCTGAGAAGATACATAGGCCTCATGATGTGCCCTGACAGCCATCAGTTCAGTTTATCAGTTGGATAAAGCAAGGGAAATTGTTCCAATGTTGAGAACTCCCTCATGTTTTCACATTTAAATTAGGGTGACTGCCAGTTGGAGTGTTCCATCTGATTGCAGCTACACTGCTATTGCTTGGCAAGAGACATGGCCACTCAGGTACCCAGCTCCCAAATTGTAACTTAGATCAGATGTGAGAGACTTGCAGATATTTCTCCAGGAAGAGGCTATGTGACTGGGTTTGAAGAAGCAGTACCTACTGGTAAATGAGAGCCAGGGGAAAGTATGGTTAATGGATGTAACTAATAGGCTGATTACTTCTGAATTGGAGAGATTTAAAAAGTCACCTGTCAGAATTGGTTTCCCTCTAACTCTGCAGCAGCCCTCAGAGATTAGCATCTTCCTGATGTGCCCCCTCACTCACATGCATGAACACGGGGAGGTTGGGTGGCGGGAGGCAGCTGCACTGACACTATGAGGTTGCAGGAGCATGATGGCAATTTAGCAGAGCGATTAAATGATTGCAAACATTTATTAATAGCTTTGCTGCTGCAGCAGCTCCTCTGGGGAAATCTTGCTCCCTCAGGGATGCTCTCATCTCCTGCTTGCTTCCTTCCAGGGCTTCAGGATTTGGAGATGCAGCTGTGGGCCAGATTTCAACTTAAAGCATTAGACTTATATAAAATAGCACACCACCCCACAGCACACAATTGCCCAGAAAGAAAATGCCCAACTGCGAGAAAGAAACAAGCAGGAGATTTCCAAGGAAAAAAAGGAAATGAATTTTTTCCAGATATTGTTTGAGCATCCCTTCCTTCCTGGGGCACAGTGGCTATTCACTCCAGTCCATGGTACAGTGGTTCTCTAGGGCCTGGCTTAAGTGGACTAGCTTCAACAGCAGGGTCAGACATATTTGTCATGCTGTGCAGAAAAATCAGTGAAAGGCAGAGCAGTATTAAAACAGAAATTGAGAGGATCTGTTAAAAGAACCCTGCAGAGCAGTCAAACTTCACAAGAGCTGGCTCTCCCACTGTTGTGGTGGCTGCTTTCCCTTTCTTCAACATCAGAAGGGGGCAGAGGTTCTACAACAAAGAGTGAGGGAGGGACTCGCTCAGCAGGTGATCACCTTAAGTTTGGAGGCTGAGCCTGATGAGCAGCAGGTCAGTGCTGTCCAAGGTGTAGTTGAGATGGCTGTGACAGGTTGGATCACAGAAACCCCCTTGGAGCTGCCAACTGATGTGCCAAGACTACTTCTGCCCCTGCTTTCCTGCCCTGGCAGCTTAGGACTTCAGTGCCCTGCCTGGTTTGAGCCAGACCCACTAGCCTGCTGCAAACTCAGACCCAGGGTCTGAACCACATCCCCTAACAGCTGTAGGCTTAACTGAAAGCAACTTACAGAAGTGTTCCTGCCTTTAACACTCGGATGTCCAACTCCCAATGGAGCCAAACCCCAAATAAATCCGTTTTACCCTGTATAAAGCTTATACAGGGTAAACTCATAAATTGTTCGCCCTCTATAACACTGATAGATATGCACAGCTGTTCACCCCCGCCCCCCAGGTATTAATACGTACTCTGGGTTAATTAATGAGGAAAATGTGATTTTATTAAATACAGAAAGTAGGATTTAAGTGGTTCCAAGTAGTAACAGACAGAACAAAGTGAATTGCCAAGCAAAATAAAATAGAACACACAAGTCAATGTCTAAGAAACTGAATACAGATAAAAACCTCACCCAGTAAGCTTCCTTTTACAGACTAGTCTCCTTCTAGTCTGGGTCCAGCAATCACTCACATCCCCTGTAGTTACTGTCCTTTGTTCCAGTTCCTTTTAGGTATCCTTGGGGGTGGAGAGGCTATCTCTTTAGCCAGCTGAAGACAAAATGGAGATGTCTCCCAGGGGGTTAAATAGACTTTCTCTTGTGGGTGGAGACCCCCCTCCTCTCTCCAATGCAAAGTCTAGCTACAAAATGGAGTTTTGGAGTCACGTGGGCAAGTCACATGTCCATGCATGACTGAGTTCCTTACCAACCCAGATGTAGATTGGCATTTCCAAGTTCCTTGTTGGCTTAAGGGCTTCTTGACTGGGCACTTACTGAGAATGGTCTTTTCTCAGGAAGCTGACCAACTGTTTCACTAAAACCTACTTAGAATCAAACAAGTATGCAGCCGATATTCATAACTTTGAATACAAAAAATGATACATGCATACAAATAGGATTAATTGATTCAGTAGATCATAACCTTTACATAGATATGTTACATGGCATATGTAGCATAAAACATATTCCAGTTGTGTCATATATATACATTCATAAGCATATTTCCATAAAGCCTTATGGGGGGCACCGTCACAATGGCTTTACCTTTTTGCAGCTTATTTGAGACATCTCTACTCCACTGGAGCTGATCATGGCGACTGACTGGTGTGAGACTGCAATCGGAGGATGAAAATACTAAGCAATTGCACACTCTGTTGCCTGCCCCGTGCAGAGGGGAAAAACTAGTTCCTTACAAATCTTCCTAACTAGAAATAGGCCCTAAAACAAGTTTAAGTGGCACTGGACAGCATATAGGGAATAAAATCTTTCTGTCAGGCACCAACAGCAGCAGGTACAAATGTTTGGGCCCCTATGATTGTTGTAAATCAGACCCAGAAGGAAGGGCAAAACACAACTGGAACTCCAGACCGGTCAGCCTCATCTCAGTCCCTGGAAAAATCATGGAGCGGGTCCTCAAGGAAACCATTTTGAAGCACTTGGGGGAGAAGAAGGTGATCAGGAACAGTCAACATGGGTTCACCAAGGGTAAGTCAGCCCTGACCAACCCGATTGCCTTCTATGATGAGATAACTGGCTCTGTGTATATGGGGGAAGCAGTGGATGTGATATATCTTGACTTTAGCAAAGCTTTTGATACGGTCTCCCACAGTATTCTTGCCAGCAAGTTAAAAAAGTGTGGATTGGATGAATGGACTATAAGGTGGATAGAAAGGTGGCTAGATTGTCGGGCTCAATGGGTAGTGATCAACTGTTCAATGTCTAGTTGGCAGCCGGTATGTAGGGGTCAGTCCTCGGGCCAGTTTTGATCAACATCTTTATTAATGATCTGGATGATGGGATGAATTGCACACTCAGCAAGTTCGTGGATGACACTAAGCTGGGGGGAGAGGTAGATATGCTGGAGGGTAGGGATAGGGTCCAAAGTGACCTAGACAAATTGGAGGATTGGGCCAAAAGAAATCTGATGAGGTTCAACAAGGACAAGTGCAGAGTCCTGCACTTAGGACGGAAGAATCCCATGCACCGCTACAGGCTGGGGACCGACTGGCTAAGCAGCAGTTCTGCAGAAAAGGACCTGGGGATTACAGTGGATGAGAAGCTGGATAAGAGTCAGCAGTGTGCCCTTGTTGCCAAGAAGGCTAATGGCATATTGGGCTGCATTAGTAGGAGCATTGCCAGCAGATCGAGGGAAATGATTATTCCCCTCTATTTGGCACTGGTGAGGCCACATCTGGAGTATTGTGCCCAGTTTTGGGCCCCCACTACAGAAAGGATGTGGAAAAATTGGAATGAGTCCAGCAGAGGGCAACGAAAATGACCAGGGGGCTGGGGCACATGACTTACGAGGAGAGGCTGAGGAAACTGGGCTTCTTTAGTCTGCAGAAGAGATGAGTGAGGGGGGATTTGATAGCAGCCTTCCAAAGGGGGATTCCAAAGAGGATGGAGCTCAGCTTTTCTCAGTGGTGGCAGATGACAGAACAAGGAGCAATGGTCTCAAGTTGCAGTGGGGGAGGTCTAGGTTGGATATTAGGAAACACTATTTCACTAGGAGGGTGGTGAAGCACTGTAATGGGTTACCTAGGGAGGTGGTGGAATCTCCATCCTTAGAGGTTTTTAATGCCTGGCTTGACAAAGACCTGGCGGGGATGATTTGGACTAGATGACCTCCTGAGGTCTCTTCCAACCCTAATCTTCTATGATTCTATGATGGAGCCTGCCAAGGGGGTCTGGCTATCTTTCTACTCCTAGACCATGTGCTTGGAAAGATCACAGCAGGTCTAGTCACATTGAGGCAGAACTGAGAAAGTATGTGATCTGAAAGGGTGGATGTGCCCTCTACAGGAATCCACACTGGGGCTTTTGAAACAATGTAGTATACAGCACTAGAAATCTTGGTGTAAGGACACAATGCGGCACTGGCTCCCAGTGTATGGACTAAGTAGTCTAACAGGCCGGCAGTTTTTGTGGCCTTGTAGAGCCTTGCTCTTCCAGGGACCACAGTAAGTCACCTCTGCCCTCCCACCCCCGATCTGCAAGCCAGCATGCCATTGCCCTACTGTAGTCCACTCTGACCCTGGAGAATTAATTCTTTAATTTTGTTCCTCCACTCCTTGCTTTTCTGGCACAGGGGAAGTCACCAGAGACTGTGGTGACCCATGGGTAGATAAGGGAGGAGGTCACCATGCCCTGAGTTTTCATCACAGGCAGGAGACGGCATGGATATCTGGAAGGGGTGGGGGAGAAGTGCCTTGCCACAGGTGGGGAGGGAACTAGAAGGGGAGGTAGAAGGGGACCCACAAGTGTCAGTCCCATAAAGAACAGTCCTGCCAATAGGTCTCTTCCATTGCTGATTTCTCAGCTGGAGACCTGACAGCCCAGGCCTTTCTGATGGCAGCAGCCCCATTGCTCCAGCTGCTCCTTGAAGGCTACATTTCCTCTCTTGGAAATGACTGTTTTGTTCAACCAGCGTCTTTAATATCTGAGGTTGTTCTGCGTAACCACAGGAGGATGTAGGAACCTTGCAGTCTTGGGACAGAGATGAGCATGCCCCATGGGGGTTTGAGGTTGAGCTGTCAGTGGCCAGAGAGGCCAAACGGCAAAAGATCAGTCTGTTCAGAGCTGGTCTTTACATGTGTTTAGAGCACTGTGTTTTTTTTTATCCACACCTTTCCAGTAACATAGAGCTCCCCATGCTGAGTCTTATGCCTCCCCAATAGCCCATCAGGATCCTGCTGCCAGCCCATCTTCTTGATAATTAAAAAGAGAGATTACTGTACCTGCTTGACCCACCAGTGCTGACTGCCAGCTGCCTCTGCTTGCTGCCCAATGGTCAGAATGAGGACTGTGGCCTGAGCACTTCCTCCTCTCAGGCCAAATGCTCCTCTTCCCTACGTTGGCCCAACCCCACTGGAATCATGTGAGGTTGCACCATCGTAAACAAGAGAAGAATTCAGTCCCTTGTGTTTTGTCATTCTGCCCGGTGTGAAGTTAAGCGCATGCCACCTTTGTGGGCTGTACTTCCCTGGAGTTCTTTGCAAACTGGCAGCTGTCGTAAAACTGGCAGTTGTATTAGCTGAAAAGCATGTGGTTCTGCCACAGTGATGTTCAGAGACCCGTGTGTACTTAGGGTTCTATTTGTACCCAGCCCATTCTTCTTGACTGGGGCAGGTCAGCGGCACTGCAGTAAGTGTTGAATAAGCTGAAAATAGGACAGAAGAGATTAGGTGAGAAGCTGGGGTATCCAGCTCCTTTAGAGGGGTGGTTTATCTAGTGCTTAATGCAGGGAATTGGCAATTAGGACTCCTAGCTTTTTCCCGGTTCTTCTGACTTGCTGTCTGACCACATGAAAGTCACTTCCCCTTTTTGTGCCTCAGTTTCCCCATCTGTAAAATGGGGATAATAGTTGTCTTTCCCATAGGCTGTTGTGATGCTTAAATTCAGCATTCTGAGAGTCCTGTACATCAGGCACTAGAGATGTGCAGAGCTTTATTTTTATGTGCCCTATATTTTCTCCATTGTGTTGTCCTCACTCTTTAAGGCAAAGAATATTTGCATGGAGATAGACAGCCAGATTGTGAGCTGATGTAAATCTGCATTACTTCACTGAAGTCAGTGGAGCTACACTGATTTACATGAGCTGAGGATCAGTCCCAGAATCTTTGGGCAAGGTCACCTCTGTCACAAGAAAAAATGATGGAAGATGAAGCAGTAGAGACCACGAAGTGGCAAGGGCAGCCAGCCAAGAGGTTGGGAAGCTGGGCTGTGAGCCTTCACAGGACCCATGTTTGACTTAGATCAGGGAGCTTTTGGAGACCCTGTGATGAGTCTTGTGTCCTTTAGTGATCTCACAAAGACTATGAGGGACTGCATCGATTCCCTCCCTTTGGTGATGTCTCTTTATTTTTCCCTTTTTTGCAGCGTGCCTCTCAGTCTGAGCAGCAAGTAACAGGATTACAGCTGAGCTACATCTAAAATAAATTGCACGAGCCTCCAAATAGAACAAAGGAGCAAAGTGCTAAATTTCTCATTTTATAAATAAAGCAGGAGAGGGAATATTTTTCAAAATTTTAAATAAAATTCCCTTAATTAGAGATGTGAGAAAATGTTGCTAAAGAATTCATCAGGTACCAGGGATTTGCCTAATCTGCTCCTCTCCCACTATTAAATAGAGATCTGGGCTTGGAATTGACCCACGAAATTCATTTGCTCAGCCATGTGAAAGTGAAATGAATTATATTAAAGAAATAGAATGAATTAAAGAATGCTGTATGTACCTTTAAGTAGAAATGAGAAATGCTGCAAGCCAAGGGGGCAGGAAAGCAGACATTAACTGCTTAACTTGCCACTTAAGGGCAATTGGTGAAGCATTAGTCTTAGATCGATAAGAGTTAACAAGGAAGCAGGATATGCATATTATGCTCCATGCATATTTTACAATTTTGCTCTCTCTGTCCCTTTGTTTAGTTCGCACCCTTTTATCTGTATAAATAAGACTGTTTGAATCTTGCATGGAGGCTCACATTATCTGAATGTATTAGCAGAGCGCTGTGCTAATAAAACAGAGTGGTCTGACAAACTATGAGTCCTGAGTCTAACTTTGACAGCCATCATACCACATTTCAGTAGGAATTGGGACTTGTGCACAGCCATAGGAAATACACTCCTGGGATGCACCTAACCAGTTGCCACATAACCTTTACTATAGCAGACTCTGCCCACTTTGAGCAGTATCCCAATTTACCCATAACACATACTCATACCCTGCCTTTGTGCTGTACTGAACAGGAGCTACCTACCCCTGTCCTACACTCAACACTTAGCCTACTCCACAGAAAGAACACAGCTGCTGAATTGTACCTAACTGCTGTCAATCACTTGTGCCCCACTGCTGACACAGCTTACATAATGCAGCACTGAAATGAGGCATACTAGATCTCTCAAGGTACACATGCATCTCTTTCCTTTGATCACACAGACAGGGATCAGGGAGAGGGGCTCACATACACCCCGGAGGGGCACAGCCCCTGAAATCACCTCCTAGCACAATCACAGCTCTTCTGCACTACACCTAACACAGTGAATGCAGCTGGAGTGCATACAGGTATTTCCCGCTGATTACTGACAACTTCAGCGGAGCAGAGTTAAGGCTGTGTGAGTGCATACCTTAACTCTGGTTTTCATGCATTTCAGAAGTGCATTGGAAATACCTTAATTTCCTAGTTTTCACAAGTTTGAGTTTTGCTGAACTCAACATTCTAGAAGGCCACAAGATACCACCAGGAAACCTTAACTCTGCATTAACCAAGGTTTTTGTCAGTTGAAAAAGGAAATAAGATGGAATAGGTTGGATACCCCATAAATTCTGTAAGGAATATAAAGGCCCATGGTAATGCAGATAGGTCCTTTTCAAGTGCTGGGTTGATAGAGGAAGGGAGGGATGGTGAATCTGTCTGTGTATGTGTTGGGGTTGTGGAAGGGAGGGAATGGGTCTTTAGTTTTCAGGCATTGACATAGAAGCAAGGCAAGAGAGTCAGCAGTCTCTCCACTGCAATTCTTGAGAAGGGAGAGGAGGAGAAGAAGTGATAATGAGGAGAAGTCAGAAGTGGGAGTGGGAAGGAGAGTTGGCTTTCCAAAGCACATGGGTGTAGAGCTGGGGTAACTTTTCAAGGCACTAAAGAGCAAGGGTAGAGAGAGGGTAGGGGACTTTTCAAGGTGCTTCTTCTCTGGAAAGCCTCTCTTCTGTTTAGAGAAAAAAATCTCTTCAAAGACAAAATGCTGCCAGGCAACATGAATTTAGAACAGTTGAATGAGGAGGCTGCTCATGATAAACTTGGAAAACTCAGAAGTAGGTCAGGTTTTAAACTATATGAGAACAAAGACTAACATTTCATAGAGGAGGCTTTCTTGTTCTAGTGGTAAATTAAAAACTGGAGGAATATATGCAAAGGCAGTTGATATAAAACTGAGTGGGAAACATTCCAACAGGATTATTGTATCACCCTGTCATGACTGCATTACTCAGGACTCTCCATCACTGAGACATGACTACATCACTTTTTCTGTTAGAAAAACATCCACCACCTCTTCGTATCACAGCACAGCACCCAAGAGCCTTCATCACTAAGACATAACTGCATCACCTCTGCTATAGCACAGTACAGCATCAGGGAGCCACAGCTGGGTGATCTCTGCTATATTTCAGCCAAAGTATTGAGTGACTGAATATTGAGATACTTAATGAGCTGAGATCCTGACTATTCTGATTCTATCTTGAACCTCATCATTCCTGATGGATTTTATTTCTTTTATTTTCTAACCATTGCCACCCATGTGTTTTCCCTCTTTTATTCACAGGTACAACAGCTCCCCTTGTGAACGACCAGCAAAGCCATGGCTTCAGTTCTCTCACCAGATATTACTGAAGAGAACAGTCAGATTGTCCCATTTGCTTCACTCCCTGTTAGACAGAGCTCGCTTTCCCAGATGTCACTCACGAGATCTGTCACTGTCATCCAGGGCAATTTGTAAGAAACAGAAGAACAAGTTTCCATAGTTCATGTTTCTTTAAAGGCTCCATTTCAGGAGTCCAGCGTCACATGATACCCTAATTTTCTTCCCCACAGTCCTGCTCCTTGCACACCAAGGAGACCTGCTTCCCAGACTTTGCCTGTCCCTCTCCTACACCATCAGATTCATATTCCCTCCCTCCCTGATATTCTTTTTCTTCTCTTTAATCCCGACTCTTCCCCTGACTCCTGCCCCTGCTGTGAAATTCCCCCATCACTCATCATGTCTCAGGCAGACACGGGCTGCCCCATTCACACAGCCCCATTTCTCTAAGTGAGGGCTCTCAGTCTCTCTCACATGCTTGTTTTCCTGCAATTCAGAGGGCATTATCCCATGTTATCTTATGTTTGGGGCAGGCCCTTCCTTAGTGAGGGTCCATTTCTCCACTAAAAGGCACACACAAGCAAAGCAAGTTGCTTCTGGAACCACTCTTCTTTTGGAGGCCCCGCATCCCATGCGAGTTCTGGAACTCCACACTGAGATATCCTTTACCTTCCTCTCCAGCAGCAGGACCGGAGGAAGAGGTGTCAACCCCATCTTTTCCACTCACCAAAAGAGGAGGCAACTCATGGCCAGATTTCTCCATTCTAGCAGTTTGGGCACCTGCAAAGCACAAGGATGGCTTTGTCTCCTATTGTCATTCCCTGCTTCTGTCTCCAGTCTCTCCCCTGGGGAGGCAGAGGCAGTGTTTGGAAAAAAGGTACATGGCAGGCCTCCTGGTTCCTGACCTGCCCATTATCAGGGCTTGGATAGCAGAAATTTCCTGCATGGAGACTGAAGGATTTGCCCCTATTAGGGGACACTATCATCTCCATCACACACCAACTAATGGGCCACAAGCTCTTATCGAAAGCTAGGCAAGCAAGGAAGATGGTATGAACAAAAGAGGCTCAGGGCACCAGTGTCTCCGTTTCTAGGTCCTCTTGAGAGTTTCTCTGGAATAAGCATTATTCTAGCTCACACAGAGATGGACTTTTTTGGGTGCATGTGGGTAAGGGTAGGGATTTGTTTGTTTAGCCTCCCTGTCCCCAAGCTACTGCCCTTTGAGAGAGAACAGGGTGTTCTTTGCTCCTGGCAGCCACACTCAACCTGACACAGTTGGTTTGGTGGGAGCCACAGAGCAGACAGGGATGACTCATTCTGCCTCAATGGCTCATTCAGGAGCTGCAGGGAGAAGCTATTTATAACCAGCCCTTTCAGGTTCAGTGCAGCAGCATCTTCAACACAGGGAAAGGGAGGGGATTTTTCAGTTACAAATATAAACACTACAGTGCCTCCAGAGGCACCCAGGGAGCAGCTGACCTCAGCCAGTCCTCTATCCCAGTCCCTTTGCCCAGCTCTCTGCATGTGTTCTTGTCCCACCTTGGGCTCTGCCCATAACCCATCTGCACAAAACACAGACTCTTGCCACTTATCTATCTGTCACCCATTCTGTCTGCCAGTGATCCTAGCAAACTCACTTCACTCTGTCTTGTCATTGAAGCAATCCCTGGATGGTCTCAAACAATCTTCATACCAACAGGAAACCCTATCTAAAACCCTCTGAGGTAGGGTTGCCAACATTATATTTAGAAAATAAGGGACTGTTTTCTTAGCACACCCGCCGCACCCCTCCTCCCCATATTATTATTAATAATAATAATAATAATTAATAAGCAGTACTCACTTACATTCACCATGGGTATTTCTTGCTGCTTTTTGCAGCACTCAACAACTCCCAATCTTGTTGTATAGAGATGAAAAAATAAGGGATGTCCCTTGTAATAAGGGACTGTTGGCAACGCTAGAGTATCTCTTATATAGGAGCTAATGCTGTAATTTATGGGATTCCTGAGTTATTTTCCTGACCCTGCCACAGACTCGCTTTATCTCTCTGTGCCTCAATTTCTCCATATGTTAAATGGGAACAATGATACCCATCTTTGTTTAGCATATTGAGATCTATGGATGAAAAGCTCCCCCATGTTGTTGTTACCGGAGAAAGGGGCACAGACTCATAAGAAATCACATCACATAATAGCAGGGGACAGCGTGTTCAAGAAAAATATTTTCTATAAGCATCTACCTGTCTAGATCTAAGTATTTGTGTGACATGCATCATGGAGACTCTGAGCATGTTTCAGGATTCTGAATTTTATGTTAAAATAAATGGCTTTGATTTGTCTGTCCTCTAAGATGCTTTTGAAGTCAAAACTGCAACAACCAAATGAACTCCTGTTGTCTTGATATTTAGTGTGTGTCCCTTACCATATTCTTAAACCTACATGCATATTGGGAACAACTCAAAAGAGCTGCATGGCTTGCATCATTCTAGAACCTCTTCCCACAGATTCTGCACTTTTCTGCTGGCTCTGAAGCATCACTTCACCATGGGTCTCCTCTCTTTTCCCATTCCCACCTCTTTGTTTCTCATGTCCATTCACTCCAACAAGCCCACTGCTCCTTCACTGTGTATAGCCATTTTATAGGGCCAGTGCCTCCATAGGCCATCTGCTCTTCAGAGTTCCCCCAGCTGCCCAACTCCCTTCACTGCTGCTCCCTTACCTGGCTGCCTTAAATCATTGCACCCTGAACCTTCTGGGCTTATTGGCCCTATTAGCAGTGTCATTTTGTTAATAGTCTAGGCCCTGAAGCCATGAAATAAATAACTGACTTGTCCCTGTTTCCTTATCAGTTAACTATATGAATAGCACACACTTATAAAATAGCCAAGCAGTGATGCTGCAGGAATCATTCCTTTCCCAATGTCCAACTATGAAGTTTCTGGCTGAGACCAGTAAATGTGAAAAGACATATTCTTCAGTGGGTGACCAGGGCTTGCATTGGGCTGATAGGCAGTGGTATGGCAGATCAGCACATCTCTCAAGCTGCTATCTTGTTCCAAATCTCAGCTTTCACTTTTTAAAAAATCAGGTCTTTGTCTACACTTAAAATGATGCAGCTGCACCACTGTAGCGCTTCAGTGAAGATGTTCTTTGCCAACGGGAGAGAGCTCTCCCTTCGGCATAAAAAGCCTACCTCTGCAAGTGACATAAGCTTTGTCTGCGGGAAAACTCTCTCGCCAACATAGAGCTGTGCATTCGAATGCTTATGTTGGCGTAACTTATGTTGCTTATGTGGAATAATCACACCCCTGAGCGACACAAGTTTTGCCGACATAGGCTGTAATGTAGTCATAGCCTAAGTGCTATTCTGCACCAGGAGTTAGGTTGGTATAACAGCATTGCTCAGGGGTGTAGTTATATCAACATAAATTGCTAATGTAGACCAAGCCTCAGTGTCTGTCTATGATGGTTGCAAAGAGAAACTAAAAAATGTGAAATGAGTAATTGATGCAGAGGTGTTTACATGAACCTGCAGAGAGCTTGGGACAATATCTCTGATAGATGGGATCTGCACCATTCATTTCAGTGAGGTGTGAACTCAGATGACTAGTGATGATAAATTAAATGTCAACACTATTAGCTATTTCATTTCTTGACTCATCTTGCATAGGCCATGAGATGGTACCCAGAGCTGTCCTTGGCCCAGGATCGCAGGATTACCCTTTCCAGCAGCTGTCTTGCCCATTTCCCCTTCTCTGCCCTGGACACGAGCTGGCACTTACCTCACCTGTTTCAGACCAAGTACTTCCTGCATATCTCACCATCTTCTCTTTGACTTAGGGTTGATGACACTCTTCAGGAAAGCTCAGGAGTTGACAACTACCCCCTCCAAGCCCAAGAGGCCATGATCTAAGTGCCAAGTGTGAGCTGCCCCTGGTCAGTCTCCATGATCCCAGAGTTGTCAGGGCCATGGAGGGGAGATCAAGAGTGTGTGCATGTCAGAGGCTCAGGAGGGATTTACCTTCCTGCAATTCCAATTGCTTGTTTTCTATCTGGGGAAAATCCCTTTTGACAGCCCGGGCGGAGAGCTTCTAATTCCCGTCTACGGCTCATTTTTCACTTCAATCCCTCAGCGAAAGGATTTTAATGCTTGATGGATTCAAACTAAATTATTTCCGTTCCTGTGGCTTTGCAAAAGCCTCTAGGGTGTGTGTGTATGCAGGGGAGGAGGGCTGGGGCTTGTTTTCGTTACATTCCGATAATCCCCCTCTCCAAGGGAAATGCGGTTCATTTCTTCATTTAGGAGCTTCTTACTGATGATCCCTCTCATGCTGTCTTTCTGTCTCTTAGATCACAGCAGTGCCCATAGAAGAGCTGCCATTTCAGGGGCAAATTAGTGTCCCTTTCCCCTGCTCCACACCAGTATTTCTAGTACAAATGTGTACACAAATAAAACAACCATTGGGATGTGCTCCAAGAATGGTACTGGAGTGGTGGTTGCCTGGGTGGAAACGTACATCTTCCACAGCCCTTGCCTCTCATAACAGGACTCTTTGCAGGGAATGGGGAAGTAACATTGGTTATGAGACTAGCAATTACAGCCTGGTACATGGCATCACCTTAGCTGAGTTCTATTCCTATTTCTGCCATTGACTCACCATGTGACTGTGGGCAGGTCATGTCCTCTCCTGTGCTTAAGTTTCTCTTACTGTAAAATAGGGATCATGATGTCTGTCTCACAGCAGGAGCAGTGGTTGTGAAAAATAATCTATGCTTCTAAAGTGTTTTGAGATCCTCAGATGGGTGGGACTATAGAAGGGGAAAGTATTGTTATTTATTCCAGTCCCACGCTCTCCCATCAACAAAAGTCACTGTAGGGAACGATGAAGGGGCACTGCCTGTGAGAGAACTTGTTACAGGCCCAGATTTTCCCAGCAGGAGGCTCTCTAGGGAATAGTATAGCTACAAAGGCTATGGAGAAACTCAGAGCTCCTCCAGTCCCAGTGTTTCCCAGAAGGCATCTGTTGGGTAAGTAAAGTATATTTTCAAAATGAAATCAGTACTATTAGGCCAGTTATAACGTGATACAAAGTGGCATTTCTCTGGTAATACCAACAAGCTGAGGACATCACGGGCTGTTTCCTGGACAGTGGCAGGAGAGATGGCCTCATCTCTAGGGGAGATGATTGTCTGCTCATTCACTCTGTGAAAGATTTTCTTTCTTTCTTTCATATATATAGAGTAAATAAAATGACCACAGAGTGCACATGCCTGAGAAAAGGAAGATACCCTAGTCTCCTCTCCCAGTTTCTCCTCTTTTTGTTGCTCTGTCTCATGACCTTTACAGAGGTTTTTACATTGATGCTTGAGATTTCCCCCTTCCCCCGCCAAAGATATCACTTCCCACCTCCTCATTTGCCTTTGATCACAGCCTTGCAGATGGCTCTGACATTGTACGCATTCCCTACACCAGTGCAAAGCCTTAATCCTTTTAATAGCTGGAGGTTTTCAGTTTAAGTCATTTATTAATATTCATTCTTAATTGTAAAGCATTTTAGTGACATCTGAAAATCTGTCTTACATAACATCCTTATTCACACTTGAGTCCTTCAGATCTGGAGTGCCAGGGAATAACTCTCTCTCTCTTTTGATCTCCCCGTTCTGTCATTAGTCCTTGTGCCTTTAATGCACAAAGTCATTAAAAACATACAATACATGTCAAGTGTTTAAGCTCAGTTAATGTATATTTAAAAAAAAATCCCACTGTATTATGTGGAATGTGATTTGCTGTCATGTTTGCATTTAAGTGCTGCAGCAGACAGCAACAGAGCAGAAGACTCCATAAAGTCTTCTAGAGGTCTTGTTATGCAGATCTAATGGGAAGACTTTAGATAATAACGTGTGGTATGCTATAGAAAACTATGAGATAGAGAGAAGATTTTTCACAAAGTGCTGAGTGTCGCGAACTTTCTATAAGCAACAGCTCTTGGGAAGGGGAGCATGTGATAGAGAACCTAGGACTTGGTGTTTTAGAGAGTTGGGGATCCTGGGGACTAGGAGCAAATAGCTCACTTATTTTTATAGATATTCCAGCAAGGCACTGAGCCAGGGAAAGGGGAAAAGGATCCTAGCTGGTCCAGAGTCATAATGAGCCTTGTTCAGTTTGAAGTTCTTAGGTTTGCTCTGAATTTCCTGAAGATGATTATTCCTTTCCTGACTACAGTACTGAATCTAGTTAGTTCAGTTAGCTGCCAGCCTTTTCCAAATGTCAATTGCAATATTTGCATCTTTTAGGGAGTGCTTGAAGTAGTCTTTAAAATCAAATACTGGCCTCTTCACTGATGTGAACCTTCCTGTAGATGATTGGGAGACTTTCTTTAGGCCCAGAGCGCTTTCAAACATGTCCTTACCTCAGCATAGTTGAATAACAGCAGCAGCTGGTATCTTTGACTGAAAATCTGTTCTTACCAGGTTTTTGGCCAAATTCGGCAGACTTAAGTTGTTTGCATGAGCTTCTGTAAAGCATCTGAATATTTGGGTGTGTAGGGAAACTAGACTTGAACTCCAAGAGTTTGATCCTTCTCTCAATCACACTGGTGAAAATCATGAGTAACTCCATGGAAGTCATTGGAAGCAAGCTGGTGTGAGATCAGTATCAGGCCTCTTAATCTTTTGATGTTTTCCCATTATTAGTCCATGGGAGACACTCCTATGTCATTGCAGAGGCTCCTTCCTCCCTTTTAGACTAGATAGTTCAAAACCAGGCTGTTGTTTCCTCTGAGCAAAAGACTCCACCACCAAAACTTGTTTTCAATAGGATGCTGTCAGATTAAGTTTGGCTCAGATCTAGGTGGTGTGTAGGGAGGAAAAAAACTTTGGTAAGACCTTAAACCAAGATAATTGTTTCTATTAAATTAAAAATTAAGTAAAGTCCAGTGGAAACAGTGTTGTGAGTTTTTAAAGAAATAAACAACACCATCCTGTGTTCATAATCCAAACATTGTTGCATAGAGGTAGTTAGTACATGAGAAACTGAAAGTGAAGCTGACTTGAAACTGACTAGATACCCAAAGTGAAGAGACTGCCCTTTTCAGTTCATTGTATAGCCTGAAAGAAATGCAAAGAGTAGACAAAGAGCATTAATGCTAAGGTAGATTTTGAAAATTATTTCACTTTTCATACACTGCAGTGTTATTAATAACTAGATAAATTAGAGAAGTGAGCTTGAACATCAAATCTGAACTGCTTCCTTCATCCCAGGTTGGAAAAGGATGGGAGAATGGATCTGGACCTATTCCTATAGTTTTAGGATCAGGGTCACATCAAAAAACAAAAGAAGCCTAGTTTCTTGCATCTGGCTTGGATACTGCCCAAGAAGACAGGAAAAAAATCATTTCCATAGCCACAATACTTAATACTTTGTACTTAAATAGAAATCCTTAAATAGAAATAAAACGGTTTCAAAACACTTTAGAAAGATGGATAAGTTTAACTACCTACTTTACATATAAAGTAACTAAGGCACAGTGAGGTGAAGGGGCCGATTGTTATAGGTGCCACTCGGTATGAGAAAAGATTACAGCATCTGGCCTCAACTGTCTCAGATAAGATCACAGGGGATCAAAGAGGGGACTAGAACACAGGTGTCCTGACTTTCAGCCCCTGTGCTGTATCCACTAATTTGTGCTACCTCAAAAAAAATAGGGAGGTGATTTTTGCCATTGCAGGTAACTTTGAGCGCCTGTGTCTTACCTTCTTAGTAAGATCAAATATGGCCTGTTTGTTGTATTTTCATCTAAAACATGCTCTACTCTTTCCATATGTGCTAATTTGCCTCTGTAAAAACTTGTCTCCTTGCCTTATGGAAAAGTACTGTAGAGTTTAATAGCAATGAAACCAAGACATTTCTCTAGGTATTTAGTAAGGTTCTATAAAAATTGGTTTGAAAAACTCTATAAAATGTAATAGAAAATGACAATCTTACAATGGAGGGTTTTTAAAACATCCTATGGAATTTAATAGAGGATTCTATCCCTGCTATAGAATTCCATAAGATGGTTCAGAAAAAATCTACACTAAGGTTATTATTTTCTATTCAGTTCTATAGGACTTTTCCATAAAAGTGAGGATCCTTCATTCTAATCCAATCCAACCCCCAGAGGCATGTTAGGAACTTGAACTTCATTTCTGTATCATGCCGTTTCCATCAGAAATGGAAGTACCTCACACCAATACTTTGTGAACTTTTTCTTGGTCTTGTTTTGCCTGCTAGGATTCGTAGCCACCCCACTTTCCATCCATCTTGACAAGGTGCTGGCACAGTCACTCTGTGCTGCTGTGCCTGTGAATTTGTGACATTTGCGAATGCACTAACACCTGGTTCCTTGTTCTTCACTTTAAAAAATTCACCTGAATGTGCAAGTGTCCAAGATTTATTTTAGCCCTGCAAATGAGGCATAAAGTATGCCTAGTGCACAGGGATGTAAGTCAGGAGACCTGGAGTCTATTCCAAGCTCCTCTGCTATCTTGGTATATTTGCTGGACAAATCATGTCAACGTCCTCTGTCTCAGTTTCCCCATCTGTAAAATATGGATAATGATTCTCACCCTCTTTTGGAAAGTGTGTTGCCATCCTGGAAAATGTAATAAGTATTCAGATCTGGGTTGTAGTCCCTAAAAAAGATTTTGTGCTTTTTGCCCCCGTGTGGAATATTTCTTAATGCAATCCTCTTTATTGTTCAGTTTGTGCTCTAGTATATAGGATTCAGTGAAAGCTCAGTTAAGTGACATGGGATTTAAATTCCCAGGGAACAGGGAGCCAAATAAGAGCTATGGCCTGAGGCAGATTTCATACCAAATCTCAGGTTTATTTGTCCATCACAAGATTCAGTCTATTAACATCACTACTAATTATTATAACAATTTCCAGTTCTATAGCACTTTTCACCCTGAAAGATCCCAGCTCTCTTTTCATACTGTATCTAGAGATCTTTCTCCCACCACTGAAATGCAGCCATCTCTGAGGTGTGACACCACAAGCGTTCTGTATTTATAACAGTATTGTAGGAGGAGACGTGAGCAATGACTTCAGTTAAAACTGAAGGGAAAGTTAGGCAGAATGGCCCTGATCCTCAAAGGTATTTAGGTGCCTAACTGGCATTGAAATGAATGGTAATTAAGCATTGAAATAACTTTGAGATCCTGGGCTAATTAACTATTCAAGCTATTAGGAAATCAGGGTAGTACTCAAACTCTTGCAAAAATATTATTGGATCTTTTAGTGACTATGAATCCTCAGTGCCTTTGTGTTATGTTTCATGCACAAGATGATACCTCGAACAGCACAGTGCCCCCTAACAATGTGATAGGGTGTTGGTTCAGCATTGACTCAGAGAAAAGAGGGCTCTCAAACTTTTCATATTATGATCAGGGTTTGGGGGTTTTTTTGCCTTCCTCTGCAGCATGTGGGTGTGAGTCACTTGCCAGGATTATCCGGGTATATCTCATTTAATCATTTCCTTGCCATTGCAGAGGCCTCAAGCACTGGTGTATCTCGGTCTTTCCTATTCCCTCCTATTCTCTCCCTGTGAAACATAATCTAGTTTTTTATGGGTCTTGTTTACTTTGGTCTTATTTCGGTTGTTGGGTTTAGTGTGCGGGTTGTGTTGGTGGCCTGTGCTCTACAGAAGGTCAGACTTGATGATCTAGTGGTCCCTTCTGGCCTTGAACAATATGATTCTATATTTGGGTGCCAAAAGTTAGGAACCTAAATCCATATTTAGGCACCTAAGTAAAAGTGACCTGATTTTCAGAGGTGCTGAGCTACTGCAGCTTGTGTTGATTTCTGTGGGAGTTGCAGGTGCTCAGCGCCTCTGACGATTAGGCCACTTTTCCGTCGGTGCCTTAGCCAAGATTTTTACATACATCATTTTAACACCCAAGTTTGATAATTTTGACCTGAGTCACCAGCACCACCTCTTGCAATCCCCTGGGATTGCCTTAGACAGCTCTCAAGTTCTAAACAGACTTAAACCTGCTTAGTGTATGTGAATTAGGTCCTGATCCTGCAAGAATCCCCTTGATTTTAAGGATCAGATCCCAGCCTGAAGTGATGAAGCTTAAAGCTATTGTGGTTTATCCTCCTTCCCACAGTGAACAGGGTTAAGCTGAAGCTGGTCAGTGCATGTCCATATTTTCAGACTCATGTTTTCATTTCTGTTTATTGGCTGTATGTGCCAAATTGTCTCTCCAGAGCTATGTTCTAATGGCACCTTGTTGATTTTGTACCATTAGCTATGTTCATTATGTAAAATCTTTGCAATGAAGGGAGAACAGCTGCCCTGGAGCCTGGAGATAATGAGTGAATCACTCTGGCCAATCCAATCTGAGTTTGAGTTCAGGTTATTTATTTTACACCCTTATCTCGTTTGCTGTAATAACTGAGTTCCCCCTGCAGTGTCATGATGGAAGCTCATGTTTTAGTTGTTATATTGGAGAGACCAATGGATGAAAAGGAGCAACTGCTTGTGTCCTAATTTCTCAAACACCCGGCGGGGGTGGCAAGATGAAATGGCACAAGAATCTGTCATCATCTGCAAATGGCACACACGGACACTTCATTCCCAGTGAATCCTGAATTGCAGAAAAGAGCCTTTTCCCATCATAAGGTCAAGAGGTGTCCTCTACCAAGGATGAACTGGCTGCAGCAAAGATCAGCATGCTATGCTATGCTAAGTAAAGGCAATAGCAATTGCCTCGGTCCTTCCCCAATGCAGATCCTTGCTCCCATTCCATCCCTCAAGAAGCCCTCCAAATGCAACCCCTCAATGTCTGGCAAATAGGGTGTGATAAATAGATAGTAGTTTTTCCTGGCTGGCACATATTAAAAATATGCCAAAGCAGGCAAAAATGGAAGACATTTACCACATAGGCAGGGATACTTTCACCTCTGCTCAGTTCAACTCAAGAGTCCACCTATCTCTCTGAAAAGATGGCACTGCTCATATGACCCAGGTGTCATTTTAGCCCTTCCTCTCTTCCCTTCAGGGGAAGAGATCACTCCATCACATGACCTGATTCCTTGGAACTGCCTCATCCTACCACAGGCTGGAGACTGTGAGCTCCCAGAGGAAGCAGGGTGTCTGGGAGATTTGGACTCATCCAGGAAAGATGCCTGGGAGAGCTGGGCTCATCTAGAAGGAGAGTATTGAGAGGTCTCTTGTGAAAACTTTTCCTCCCATGTTAATTGTTGTGCTCAATTAGAGCTAAAGATGAGCCAATTGATAAAACTTTCCTTTCCTATTTACTCTGTGGCACCACATGTTTTTTTGCCCTGGGACTTCCGCTTGCCATCCACAGACTGGCACCACGTGTCCCTGCTAGAGTCATGTCAATACTGCTTTTACATGGAGAATTCTTCTTTTTAACACAAGGACTCAGGAATCTACAACTTAATGTGCTGCCCCATCTGCCACGTGGTTTACCCTCCCCTTCTCCAATGCTACAGAATGCCCTGCTAGGTAGAGGTGCACTTTGAAGTGGATCACAGTTTGGTAGGGAATCGGTCTGGCTAGAGGAAGGACCACAGTTGTCCATTTTGAGTGCAGAGTGAATGGATCTGCAGGGCCAACCCAGCTTTCAGGACTGAGTTAATTCCCTTTCCAGCCTGTAGGGCTAGAGGGGGGTCTGTAAGAGGGAGCTCAGAAGGATGCAGCTCTAGGAAGATTCCTGGGTTTGTTATGGAACTGAGTCAGGGTGAGCTGCTGCTTCTCCGGAGCTTGGGTGAAGTTAGGCCCTGCTCTTTGGCTCAGGAAAGCCCTGCTGTATTTGTCCCTTAGAGGAGCAGGGCATTTCTTAAATTTCCTTTCCTGCTTGGTGTGGCCAATTGCAAAGATGTTTAAAGTTCATTGATGTGTGCAATATCATCTCTTGCTCTAAGTGGCCCATCATGATAGCAACACAGGGCCCTAGCCATGCAAAGGTCTGCCTCTTTCCCTAGCATTATCATGACAAGAAATGCTGTTTGCCCCTGTAACTTTCTCCTTCACCCCATTGAAGATTGCTCCCATCTGCCATGTCCCCACTGTCCTGCTAGAAGGGCACCACCTGATTCTCCCTCTGACAGGCTTTGCAGCATCACTACCCCCCCTGTAGCTAAGAGGACAAGACAGAGCTCTCATATTTTCCCCTTCTCCTCTTCTCTCCTCTCTCTCAATCATTCTTGGTTCTCTCACACTATCTCTGTTTCCTGTAGGTTTTCTCTTCTCTTTTGTAGGGTGCTGTCTCTGTCTTTCAATCTCTGCTGCCACTTAGATTGCGAAACCCTCTTTCTTTCCCATCCCTCCCCAGAGTCCCCACGGGCCACTTTTGTCCCTTTCCTCTTCAGAGTTATTTGATTGCAGAACCCAGTCCTCTCCTGGCTGCTTGCTACCCTTCATCTAGTGCTGGCTGAAGTGAGCTTTCTGTTCCCAGTGACACTGCATGTGTAAGTAACCAGAGTGGATTTGAGCACAGTGATTACAGCCAGAACAATAATGCCTTTGTAATGCTGTGGGGATTATTCTTCTCCTATGGAGTAAGACCTGAAGAACAACACCACATCATCAAGCAAACAGAACCTCCAGCTGTCAATGCTGTAGCTCCCTTTAGAGACAGACACATGCTTGGCCAACTGCAATTCCCCTGAAGGCAGACACTTGGCACCCTTGTTCCCATTGAAACACACTGTGATTCTGCATCATCATTTGACAGAGACAGAGACATGGTAGAGGATGTGCCATGGGACAAGTCCCCTCTCTAGCAACCCAGCAGCTCTGCCTAGTCCACCTTTGCTTTCAGTTTGTTCATCCTTCTCACTACTTCTTCCTTTGACGGATGATTCTATAATAAAATGACCTTCTGGAAGAAAAAAATCTCTTCTAATTTCTATCCTATCCCCTACTTCTTGAACTTAAATTCCTACCCCTTTCCTGTACCAAAATGGGTCTCTGTAGGAACCTTTCACACGCTCTTATCATGCTTAGATCCCCATAAAGGCAACAATTTTCAAGACTAAAACAAGTTAAGTTTCACCTCACTTTCCTCAGGAAAGGAATCCTTGTTCCAAAAAATCCTCAGTAAACATCTTTCTACCATTATCTTTTCAGAATGCCTTTTCAGTCGCAGCATATGAGCCAAATTCTGGTTCCATCAACATCGATGGCAAAATGCCCATTGGCTTGCCTGGGAACAGGAGTTGGTCTAGCGTGTTTTGGAGTGATTCAGAGGCTATTTCATGAGCAGCAGTATTGGGCTTAGCACTCTATAGAGCACAGAGGAAGAGACGGCCTGTCACCCAAGGAACTTACACTCTACATTAAATAGCCAGTACAGTTTGGATACATAATACCATAGTTGCTTGTCAGATATCCAAGCAGTGATTTATCCCTTTGTTTAAGGTAATGTCCTACCCTTGATCGCCTGGCAGGATGCCACTAATGGGTTTCACAGGGCAAGATGGGATCTTAATAAGAAGAGAGCGTTCATTTAGTGCACAAGGTTAGTGAGTGAGTTCAAAGCTAAAGCGGCCCTATGGAAGAAGGTCTGAATGTGAGAGTGGGAGAATGATAGAAAAGGAATGCTCAGGAGGAGATAGAATAGGGGCTTCTGGGAGTCAGGACTCTTCTATTCCCAGCTCTGTCATTGACTAGCTATGTGTGACCTTGGGTAAAAGTCATCTTAACTTATCTGTGCCTCAGTCTCTCCACATGTAAAATGAGGATGAGACCTGCCTGTCTCATACGTGTAGTTGTGTTTGTAAAGCACTTTGAGGTGCTCCTTGGAGAGCAGAGTGTTATAGTTTTCATAGAAGAAGGTAGTGTTACTCCAAATGCAAGTGTAAGGAAGACAAGAAGCAGGAAAATGTAATACTGCAGAAAGATCTGTTCCAACGAATCACAAAACCCATGGCCTCTCCTTCCTCAGGCATTTTGGGACTTCACAACTTGTCCTGGGACATTTCTCACTCATCTCACTGTCAAGCAGTTCCTTAACAGGACTGCTCCCTAGTCTCTTTAATACAAACTGAAATGTGCTCTTTTGAGTTCCCTTTAGGACAGATAATACACCCCTAGTTCCTTTGAGTCCTGTTCCATTTCTTCCAGGCCCTTTTCACTAGTGCTAAGGAGGGGCAAAAAGATTCAGATCACAACAGCAGAGAGCTTTTGATAATTGTTATAAAGACTGAGCAGGATTTTTACCACTTACAGGCAGTACTGCATTCATAATTACCTGCTGCAATGGGACAGGCAGCTCCGTGCCCCCTGCTGACATTGAGATGCCTATGACTTTGGGAATGGAATGCCATCCCCTTTCTCTGATTTTGAATTACACAGATCGCTTTGACATTAGTTCCATCTCAGGAAGAAGTGAGTGCGCATGTTATGTAATATAATCTTAATGTCTCAAGGATTCTGTTCTGTCCTCTTTTGTACTGCCAGATGGCATAGAATATCCATTCTCTCTGGAGAGATGTCCATAGACATCTGGCAGCTGGATTTATGGTGGTTCACTCTGTAACTGGGCACTGTTGTTCCTTGGCATTTGGCTCCTGCAGATCAGCTAGCTCTTTAGTATTCAGCCGATGCCACACAGCCTCTTGCTTTACACTGCGATCCCAAGATTAAACTGTCTGCAAGAGGACATAAGTGAAGAACTTTAAAAGCAAATTTGAAAGGAGGGGCTATTTCAGATTCTCCAAACATGTTCCTTCCCTGCTGAGACCCAGGCCTGGGTTAGTGAACAACATGTGTTAGATCCATGCTCTCACTCTGTCCCATTCTGCACTTGCTTCAGCTGCTGCCTGTTTCCTTGCTGCTCTGTTCTATAACATGGCTCTTAGGCTGCATTGTTATTGACTCGGTGGAGCTGTTTCTTACCTTCATCCCTGAAATGCTCTCCAAAGTGATGAATCACACACCTGCATAAGTGACTCCCTTCCCACAAATGAGGCATCTGCTCAACATTCTGCAGTCCTCAGTTGATTGAGACAGGGAACTATAACCCATATGCTGGCAGTGATATCACCACAGTCCTCAGAAATAGCCCCAATAACTTCATGCTTCTTCACAGCAAGCAATGTCAAATAGCACTGCAGTGGTGTTAACTTCCTCACAGCAGGGCACTGTCAGTGCCAGATGGGACTCTAGGAATGCCAGCTTCTCTAAAAGCAGTACCACGTCAATATCATAACTCCAGCACTATGGGCTTCTCCAAAGCACACCTAATGTCTGTATGAGTTCCTCATTATGGATTCTCATACCGGTGTGCTGTTGAGTGTGAGCTTCCTTGCAGAAATGCCTCTTCAGTATCCATGAGTTCTCCAGCTACAGTAGTTCTAGTGAGGACTCTGCCTCTCATACACGTAACCATACTGCTTCTGGAGTGCAATTCTAGTTTAATATTATAAAATATGAACAGCCAGTTATACAAAAGGGCAGCTGGGCTGTAATTAAGAGCTAGAATGACAGTGTAGATTTGAGTAGGAAATTGCTACTGGACAAGTGTCCTCATCACAATAACCATTATCACAACTGGCACTAATTAGCCATAGAAATTGGACTCTTCCCTTGACCCTAGAGAGGGCTTGAGGCATATTGTGGGAGAATCTTGCACAGCAGCTGAACATGCTATACCTGTTCTGTAGCTAAGCGCCTTCAGTCTCCAGGCCTGTTAATGAAACATAAGCACAGCATGCAAAAGTAGGGGAAGGGGAGAGTGTGGCCTTTACTCACTGAGAACATGTGTCTGATTGGAACATTTAGCACTTCTCTTTGTCCAACAATAACTGATTAAATTTTAAAGCCCCTTTTCAAACCTGTCACCCTTTGCGAATAATGTCCTGGGTTTGATTACAGTAAAACTTGAGACACCAATTTCTTAGAAACAAATGTTTCTTTATTTTTATAATGGCCTTGAACCAAGGCCCCAGATCCATTACCAGGCTTGCATCTGAGTTCACAGGAAGAAGCTATCTCTAAAATAGTCTGAACAACTGACTCCAACCCTCCTGAACTTTGAGAACTTTGGGATTTGGATCAGGAATCTGAACCGGGGCCACCCAGACGATTCAGGGGGCCAGGGGCAAAGCAATTTCGGGGGCCCCTTCCATTAAAAAAAGTTGCAATACTATAGAATACTATATTCTCATGGGGGCCCCTGTGGAGCCCGGGGCCTGGGGCAAATTGCCCCACTTGCCCCCCTCCTCCCCCGGCTGCCCTGATCTGAACCTCCACCTTTTGGAGTGTTTTGATCCAGGGATTTGTTCCTGCCAATTATGCCAGTAAGAAGTTTGGATCCAGGTCTAAGATACCAGGGATGTATTACTTAAGCAGTTTGAGCTCCCTAAAAACAGTGCTCAGAAAATGCCTGCTAGAACTCTGTGGAATGTGGAGTCCCCGAGTGCAGCGCTAACTACCACTTCCATAGCTGCGGCATCCTCACAGCAGTGGAAGCCATCACTACACCAACGGGAGCTTTCTCACAGCAGTGCCTTCAACTCAGCTAGCACCCCAGCTGTGTGAGCTTCCCCACAGCAGTGCCCTGCCGCTGCCCTCTGCAGTGTGAGCTTCCCCACAGCAGTGCCCTGCCGCTGCCCTCTGCAGTGTGAGCTTCCCCACAGCAGTGC
>NC_048312.1:21895764-21898014 GCF_013100865.1 Trachemys scripta elegans | reverse complement strand
TTTTCTTTCCCTTTTCTTGTCTGTCTTCTTCCATCTCTTTGGAGTTTACTAGTAGAAGAGCAATGGAGTCAGGGTGCATCATGGATCAAACCAGAGTGAAAGGAACTAGCCCTGCTTATCAGGTGGTTGGGGTCCCAAGCTGTAGGGGTGAGTGACTGCCATGAGGAACACTCTTCTCCAAAAGGAGCTAGAAACGTCAAGGCAAGAGAATATGTCCCAGCCACCCACAGAGAAGGAGTGAGCACCTTCTCCCTGTTCTCCATGTTATCCTGAGGTCCTTACTAAGGCAAAACTCTCATTGACATCACCGGGAACTCTGAGTTCCTATTGATTTGAATGGGAGTGTTGCCTGACTAAGAACGCTGCATCAGGCCCACAGCTTAGAGCCCTCCAAGCAGAGGAAGAATACTCTTCAGTCTGAATGATGAGAGAGAGGGTCATTTATATTTCAGTGATGGAAGTTCCCGGATCCCAGACTGTCTTACACAGATGTGTGTGAGTGATGGAGGTCCCAGAATGCTGTGTTGTACTATAGCAGAGGGGATGTCATTGTGTTGCAGTGATAGAGGCTCTTGGATGTAGTCCTAGGCTGTGCTATAGCAGAGATGAGCCGTCATGTCTCTATGTTTATGGTGAACTGAGAAGACTAGTTCTAACAGCTGCACATTTAAGATGTTAGATTCACATAATCATTTGGGGGACAGGGCATTTCTTCAGTGGGTCATAGTCCAGTTCCCACATTAGCAATGACTCCATGAAGTCTCCTTCCTAGCTGATTAAACATTGAACTTGGATAACACAGAATAAAACAGAAGAGGGAAGCATAATCTCCTCTCCAGCTGCTTTTCTCTGACTGGACTATTATTCCTGCTGCATTTATTGTGGTGTCTGTGAAGTCCTGTTTGAGACATAGAAGTGGGTATCCAGAGTGAGCCCAGATGCAGAGAAAGGATCTGTTCTGAGATCAGAATGTTAAACTATAGAGAGGGAATGAAACAGGATGTTGGTATAAAGACAACTCTGGGATCCTAACCATGGGTGCCTGGTGCAGAATCAGAGGATAGGAAAGAGTTGGTTCCCAGGCCCAGAATGCAGGTCCCAAGAGCCAGGCGCAAACCTGCAGAAGGGAAACAGCTGGTTTTGACACAGACATCTAGCATGAATCCAGTGCTGTGACTCTGGTTTCAGGGGAAGGGTCAGGATTGTGATCCAAGGAAGATCTTCACCAAGGGACCCTGTTCTCTGCTTCATTTTCCTACATCAAACATTTCCTCTCTGCCCATTCCACTCAGACCCTCCCTACTTTCTGTCCCTGGGGGACCCTTCCACTCCCTTCCAGGGGACCCTGCCTTTTATGGGACTTTCCAGTGAGGGAGGTTCTGCTCTGTCAGTGTCACCAAGGCGCCCTCTGCTGCTGGCCAGCAGAATTCACTACAATCTCAGTGTAGGTTTCTCCTTAGGAGACTTCTTTATATTCTAGCTTAATCCCCACCCCCAAATTTCCAAGGGCTCTTCCCCTTATTGACCCCATCTTGCAAAGCTTTCACAGATTCACCCACCAACCATTAGGAATAGTTCTCGAGCAGGAAGTCAGTGACACATTGTGGGAGGCTGTGACGTATGTGGCCCCCAAATCCTCCCCAACTTCCCAACAGGACAGAAGGTATTTAAATACAACAGCTCCTTCCTCCCAGGAGCACGGAGGATGCAGTGATAATTCTTTGCCCTCATTATCCAACAGGTATTTAGTACAGAAGATGTTGCATGGTAGAAGAAGAGCACACATGGCCACAACCACTACACAAGTATATGCCTGTGTGCAGGGCCGGTGCAATCAGTAGGCGAACGAGGCGGCCGCCTAGGGTGCCTAGTGGTTGAGGGCGCCTAAAAGCCCGCTCAGGCGAGGAGGTGGAGTGGAGGTGAGCTGGGGCGGGGGAGGTGCGGGGGGAACTGCTCCCCGCCCCAGATCACCTCCACTCTGCCTCCTCCGCTGAGCACACAGCCCCCGCTCTAATTCTCCTCCAATCGGCGCCGCAAGCCTGGGAGAGGAGGAGAATTAGAGCGGCACTGGCGTGCTCAGCGGAGGAGGTGGAGCGGAGGTGATCTGGGGCGGGATCCCCAGGCGGGGTTAGCTGCAGAGGGGGGCAGCGGGCGGGTTTAGCTGCCATGGAGGGGGGCTCCCCAGGCGGGGTTAACTGCAGAGGGGGGGTAGCTGCTGCGGGAGGGGGTCCCGGGTGGGGGGGGCAGCGG
>NC_048312.1:21865929-21895758 GCF_013100865.1 Trachemys scripta elegans | reverse complement strand
CGGGGGGGTGGCTCCTCTGGTGGGCATGGTTAGCTGCCACGGGGGGTAGGGTTAGCTGGGTGGGGGTTGGCGCAAGGTGAAAGTTTCGCCTAGGGCATGAAACTTCCTTGCACCGGCCCTGCCTGTGTGCTCACTCACATACACATTCTGTATGTATACACACAGTCAACATACATACATTCACGCATCTCTGTATGTATACACACAACCTACATGTGGGCACCCCTGTAGCTAGATATATAGCCTTCATACATACCCTCCTTTGTGTGGGTACACACACACACATGCATCCCTGTGTGCAAAGACAAGCTGAATATACACACACATACAAATCCTTTTCAAACATTCACATGTACCCATGCTCACACAAATTCCAACATGTTTGTATCTAGACTTCTTTAAATGTATCCACACAACCTGCATCATGTAACAAAATAATTTTATTTAGTGTACACACAATCTTATATATGTATGTACATATGTACACATATACACACACAAACCCCTATATGTTTACATACAGAGGACTCTCCATGAATACACATAAATATATGTACACACAAAGCTCTCTTAGAAGGATACACACACACAAAACACAACTCCCTCTATTTAAAAATACACATACACACACAACTTCATATATCCTGTTTTCTTACAAGCCAATAAATGTGCACATGCCCCTGCATGAATGTACATATATGCATATAAAGGCTAAAATTTTCAAATTTTAGTTCTTAAAGTTGGGCATCTAAATGTATAGGCACCTAAAGAATAATACCCTGATTTTCAGATATGCTGAGCACCTACTGATTGACATCTTCCACTGGAAAAGGAAGGAGGAACTTGTGGTTAACAGGCAGAATTGGGAGACATGCTATTCACATTGCTTCTAGCTATGCTAAAGATCTTGGGCAAATCACCCTGCTTGTACCTTTGTTCCCTGTCTGTACAGTGGGGATAATACCTACCTCACAGTGGTGTTTGTAGGCTTAATTCACTTATGTCTTTCAGCTCCTCAGCTGGAAGGCACTAGAGATATGCAGAGTATATTCACAGCTCCAGTTGCTGTTTTCCTCTGATGAGCCATGAGTGGTATTGATTTCCAATAACAAGCAACTGTATGATGTATATCCAGTAAAAGATGCTTAGCTAACTTTGGGCTCCCTTTTAATTATCCAGTGATATTCATGTGACCTTGCAGATAGTCAGCAGGATCCATAAACCTGAATCACACTTCTATTCCAGTTCAAGATCCCTTCTTGGAATAGAGGCAAACAGCTGTTACAGTTGGTGTGGTCCTGCGCAGTTGTTTAGTAGCCTACTGTACCAAGGTGAGGCTACCAAACTCAATACACCTGTGCCTGAAGTCACTATTAAATCAAAAGTGTTGAAATATTCTAATCTCTATGCTACCTATCCCTTACTTAAAATACTTTGCACATCTATAGCCCCTTGCAACCACCCTGGGAAGGGATATAAATGGATCACTTCATCCCATTCTGATATGCAGCCTCCACTCTGGGGTAGAATGTGGCAGCTATGTAACACTGCACAGCAACATGACACAACTGTTCAGAACAGGAAGTGAAGAAGAAACCTGTATTCACTTAAAAAACTGGAGGGGGCATTTAGGAAGGCAGAATATGATCACCTGAGTTGGAATTTGATCAGGAGACCTCACACTGGGGTAACACCTTGACTCTTACAAAATGTGTCATTGGATCTTTAAAGAGTGCACATGATCAGGACCTTGGTTTTATGAAGGCACCTCCAGGCTCATACCAATCTGCAGTGTCACACTGGGGTATTGGTTTAGTGATGACTCCAAGGGAAGAGCACCACCTGTCTAGTCACCAGCACCATTGACAGCAGCACTTAGTGCCTCACCAGGTACAGACCCAGCCTGACCCTGGGATCAGAGGATAATTAATGCTTTTTCCAGACAGTGCAACTGGTTCTCATTTCCCCTATTCCTGAGTTTAGGGCAAGGATGGGCACTGAGGGGAAAGGTTGTTTAAACTAGAAGGCCATTTCCACTCCACAGTGTGTAACTGAGATGCAGGCCCACTGCTTTTCTTTGAACTGTTAGAGATAAAACTGTCCTGAGGAGCAATTGCAGGTTGAGATTCTTATACCTTGGGAGGGATGGGAAATATCTGTGGAGGTTCAATTTTGTTAACAAACTTTCTGATTGTGTTTGAATCTGATCCAATTGGTGTAATGCAGAAGAGAAACACTCATATAATGTTATAGTCAGCATGAATCAGCAACGGACACCTAAGAATAAAGAAGGTCCCAAACTCTTCAGGCAGCTGTACTTGCCTACTAGACTAAGACCTTCCCTGTACCAGCCTGTGCCTGCTGCTGCCTGACTGGAGCATATAGTACAGTCCAAGCTCCATTCCTGGTTGGAAAACACACAACTGAATGGGCAGCAATAACATGCCAGGGCCTAACACAGAAGGAGGGAAGATGACCAGTCTCAGATATTTGGAGGACCAGTGCTGGTACCAGTGGTTGGGAGCTGTAACAGAAGGACTCCTGATACCAATGACAATGTAGCACCAAGGATGTTAATAAATCCTAATCAACAGGCTCATTGAAAGTCATCCAACAACACGACTGCATTATTTCTTATTTCTACAGAGTTATATAGCCACTATGTGGAGGGTGAGTAGGTGCAAGGTTGAAAGCTAGCAATTCAGATACAAACTCATGGCAAAGTAGAGAAAGAATTCAAAACCAGAGCAGGTAGAAATCACATGGATGTGTGGGATAAATTAAACAGGCAGGAGTCAGATGGATTTCTCAAGATAAAAAACAGTTAAACCTTCGAAGTACACAATAGGTCAAATCCATCCCTTAGGTAGCTCCATTGACTTCAATGGAGGTCCACTTGGGATGAGTTTGACCCTCATACATATATTCTCACCAGAGATTAAACCACCACACTAATATTATTGTTATACCAGTCATAAACAGGGGTCTGATCTGTTGTCCTAGAAGATGAACGATCACATATTGTAAGGGACCTGACATTTGATAAGGAACAGGAATGTTTTGTCCTCTGGAAACTGTTACTTGCCCAGTAGAAACAATTTTATTCTATGCTGCCAAACTAGGCTGCAATCCGATAAAGCAAATTCCCCTCCTCCCCTCTCACATCTCAATTTCTGAGTTAGTTTTTGATCTCTCTCAGGGCTGTCTCTGCTACTGGAAGTAGCCCCTAGCAACTGCCACTGAACTAATCAGAACTAGTACACAGCAACGTTTTTCTTTGGAAAGAAGATCCTCTTTAATGTCTGTATCTAAGGTGTCAGTTCCATTTTTCTTCATAAGCAGGAAGGGATGTCTTATAATAGATAGCTGCTATTACAGGTGAAAACCTAGTTCGCTAGTCTCCATTTCTCTCAAGAACAACATTGCTTCTGATTATAGAATCTAGAGATGGAAAAAATGACAGTATTCTGTCATCTAGTCCATCCCCCCTATCCTGTACCTATCCCAACTTTCATGCTAGGTTCCTTCCTGCTCCATGCCATGGTCAGTCTCCATAGCAAGTTTCTCCTTCCTGCATGATAAATTAAACTCCAAGCCAGACTACATCCAAGCCAGGCTCCATGCCCCATCCTTAGAATTCTTAGTGGCAATGCAAGGACCCAGGCGAGAATTGAATCTCACAAAAGCCCAGTAATGTTTCAAGAAGTTTTATGAAGCAATTCCAGACTTTTCTAAAGAAAACCTAATGTGTGGGTAAACACTGTGTCCAGTTTGGGGACCCACACTACAAGAAGGATGTGGAAAAATTGGAAAGAGTCCAGCGGAGGGCAACAAAAATGATTAGGGGTCTGGAGCACATGACTTATCAGGAGAGGCTGAGGGAACTGGGATTGTTTAGTCTCCAGAAGAGAAGAATGAGGGGGGATTTGATAGCAGCCTTCAACTACCTGAAGGGGGGTTCCAAAGAGGATGGAGCTCGGCTGTTCTCAGTGGTGGCACATGACAGAACAAGGAGCAATGGTCTCAAGTTGCAGTGGGGGAGGTCCAGGTTGGATATTAGGAAAAACTTTTTTCACTAGGAGGGTGGTGAAGCACTGGAATGCGTTACCTGGGGAGGTAGTGGAGTCTCCTTCCTTGGAGGTTTTTAAGGCCCGGCTTGACAAAGCCCTGGCTGGGATGATTTAGTTGGGAATTGGTCCTGCTTTGAGCAGGGGGTTGGACTAGATGACCTCTTGAGGTCCCTTCCAACCCTGATATTCTATGATTCTATGATTCTAACACATATGCACACATCTATCTGCACCCACATCCACATAAATCCACCCACTGATATGCACCCACATCAAACACTTGTGTACACACGGATCCTTCTGCTAACTCCTAGGTTTCTTTTCCTCCTAGGCACAGTAGCTTCAGAGGTAGAGGAGGAGTAAAGATAGATTTCACTGGCCTTTTTGCATTTCTGGCTCCCTCTCTCCCTCTCTCCAGATTTCTTAATTCCCCTTCTGCCAGCTCTGATGGCACATCTCATTGCACATCACTAGAGGTGCCGAGGGATGGGAATGGGAATTGGACCACAGCCTGTAAAGTGAATCGGCTGCTTAGGATGTGCATCAGTAGGTATGCTTAGGCCAGTGATACTCAAGACCTCAGTGGTTCAGGAGCCAGCAAAGTGACTGACCAAGTATTATTATTTTATCAACTACAATTGGTTAATAACGTAGTAAAAGCATCCTGATTGGTTAATAATTAAATCATACAGTGTTTTAATATCATATGCTGCAGGACACACATTAAAGAGCCACTTGTGGCTCACGAGCCTCAGTTTGAATATCACTGGCTTCGGTTCTCTACATCGTAAATTGGAGGCTTGCTGGACAGGTGCTCTGTTTCTTTTACTTTAGAGGAATTCCATATACAGAGGGAGGGGTTGAAGATTTAGGATTTTGCCCACGTTGCACACCTGAGTGCAAAATGGGTCTAATCCCGGACACACCACACCCTTCCGGATCTGGAAGTGCTCCTCTTGGCCCTTCCCCTATACCAGGGTAATCAATTATTTTTTGTCAAGGTCTGAATTTCTTGTTCAAGGTATAGTCAAGGTCCAGACTCCAGAGAAAATAATAAAAAAAACAACAATCATGATAATACGTTAATAAAAAGATTTCATGGTCTGTTCAAAAGCATTGGGTGGTCCAGATTTGGCCCTTGGGCCACTTATTGACTACCCCTGCCCTATGCTCTGTCTGTCTTCCGTCCTGTCCCCCCTACAGTTCCCTGCCTTTCCACTTTCTCCTGTAGCAGCTTGGGTGATTTGATTAATCCTTATGCCAGGGCCATCTCTGGGGATAGAAGCCTGGATAAATTGCTCCGTTTCCTCCCCTCTTGGACAACACAGGCGGCAGATATTTATCAATTGCGGGGTGTTCCTGGCCACTATGCTGCCTGTCACAGCGAGATTCATGAGCAGCAGGGAGGTGATTCTCTTGTAGTTTTGCTCTGGAATTGGAGTAATTTGTCTCAGGAAGGAGCCAAGACAGCTCACTTGCTATGTGGCAGCTTCTGCTCAAGGGAGACAGGCACTTTGTCAATAAACAAGGAGCCCAGAGATGGTTCCAGCTGACAAAGAACATTATTAATGGCCAACAGCTTGGCCCAGTATAGATCAGCACTTCATTAGCATCTCTGAACAGTGCAGGCTCGAACCAGTAACCACATACACAGGAGAGGAGGAGCTGGGAGCTCCTCCATGGCTAGTGCTTCCTCTAGCTCTTCTGCTGAGTGAGACTGGGACTGGAGCAAACTCCCTCACAGGCACATGGTCCTGAGTTTTCCCCTGCATCTGTGGTTCTCAAACTGTGGTCCACAAAACAATAGAACAGAGAGAAGATCTGATTCACTGACACTGCTGCAGGGAGGGGTGAATTACAGCTCTTTGTGCCACCTAATCCCCCTCTACTCCAAGGGAGGGTGGGCTGTGATACCAGCATTGTGCTCCCTGGAGGGGTTCTGTAGGGATTGGAAATGTGGAGGCAAGAGATGCTAAATTTCCCATCAGGGCTCCATAGGGACTCTGCCCATAGAGTCTGCTCAGGAGACGCCCTTATCTGTGCTTCCCCATCCTCCCTGCCCAAACCCCTCTTCAGGGTTAGATAACATCCATTTGCCCTGGATGGTAGGCAGTTTCTGGCCAATTTCTGCCACCACAACTTCCTCCATGGTGAACTTTCCATCTTGAAGGCCCTATATCTTTCAGATGCTGCTGGTATAATCATGTGCAGGATCTGTCCCAGAGAATGCTCTGGAGAAGGAACTCAAGAGGCATTGAGAGGCTGGGTATAGGGTGTGGGGATTTCACCTTTGTGTAATACTAGCAGAATGAGGAGTAATTCCTGCTGGACTGTTACTGGAGATGGTGTCAGCTCCCATCACAGTCAGGGCTCCTAAACCAATACTTGAAGTGACTCTTGGTAGAAGAGACCACAGGGCTGTGGAATAGCTGTGAATTCTCTTCACACGTAGGGATCCTACAGTATTTCCCACAGCCGGATAGTATGAAAGCAGAAAAATTACTTCTTTGCTGTTGCCTTGACAGTTCATCCTCTCCATTCTTACAATCCTACAGGTGAGAACTCATGAAAGGGGAATAACCCTATGTCTCCAGCACAGCAGCACAAGGGCTAAGATCCTGGGGTGGATCCCTTAACAGCTGTTGTTGGAACCACACTTGTGAACAATGTCGTAAAGAAGTTCCGCTGTAGGTGAGAACTCTTAAATCTCCGAGCAGATTAATGAATGTTCTAGAGTACAGCAGCAGCTCCAGCATCATCTCTGTCTTTGCAGTTATAAATGGAAGCGGCTCTCCATTCCATGGTCTAGTTATTCTTGTGGAGCCGCAGCCATGGTGGCTTCATAGCTGAGAATGCATCCACCATTAAATTCAAAGCCCTATTGCATGGGATGGTGGTGGATCCTTTCTGTAATTTAAACCTCCCTGAACGTTCTCAGCCTTCTCAAGCCAGAAGTAAATTTGTTTGGGACTCGAATCCCAATTGTTTCAGGGATGGGTATTGCATTGCCCTGTGGTGGGGAAGGAGGAAGGCACCTCTATGTGCCTTGGAATGAGAGATGGGCTTACAGTTCATATCCAGATATATGTGTTGGAGGCCTTAGATTTCCAAGGTGTTTGGAGCTGAGTGTTTGGTTCAGCTCACTGCAGATATGGAGTGGGCTATGAAATTTGGATCTGGAATCTGAACTTTTTCCCAGTACGTCCCCAGAACTTGGATCAGTCCAGATCCAGGGGCAGAGTTGGCGCTAGGCATAAGCAGACTAAGCAATTGCTTAGGGCCCCAAGCAGCTCAAGGGGATCCCCTATTCATTATTATATGTGGTGTGTGTGTGTGTGAGGAGGAAAAATATTCCTGCTTAGGGCTCCCAATGGGCTAGTACCAGCACTGTCAGGGGTTTGGTTGGGCCCATCTCTGCTCACATGTGTGCAGGGAAAAGCCAACCGTTTGTTATTTTTTAACTACAGAAGGCAGGGGAGACTCTGGCATTTGGCTGGCACTTCATCTCTCCATTATGAAAACTTACTCTCTGGAGGTGAAAAGGGGTCTCGAGGCACTGGGTTGCTGCCTTCAGCTACTTGCTTTGGCCATAGCACGAAAAGAGCAGTAAGGGAGCCAGCTCCCAGGTCTTCTATTGTTTGTAGAGCAGGAGCAGGTCCCATCCAGATAAATGGTCCATTGCTGTGCTGGTCTGAGCTCCGGTCTCTGCTCAGAGCCTCTAAGTGGATTGCCTTCCATCTAGCCTGGCTTTTTGGTAATTGAAAAGCTCAGAGCAGTTGGAAATGCCAGGGGGGTGGGGGGTGGTAGATACAGAACGAGATGTTCACTGGCTATGGGGACCCAAAGTAGCCAGATTCCCTGGACTCATCATTGAAATCACTTCTTATGGTGCCTCTCTGCTTTAATTTCCCCTGAATCAGCCCTCTCCCATGAGTGAAACAATCTTCACTGCAGATTGAGGGGGGTGGGAGGGATTTGAGCATTAATCTGATGTAGATTATACCTCCGCCTCCCTCTTTCTGTCCTCTCTCTCTCTCTTCTTCTTTCTCTCTCTTTCTGTTTCTCTCCCCCTCCTTCTCCTCCTGCTTCATCTTTTCAAGAAAGTGAACATAAAGTAAAAACACAGAGAGAGAGAGAGGCAGAGAGAAAAAGCTCCCTGAAGAGGGAAGCCCCAGCAGCCAATAGCTGTTTGGATTTGACTGGTGCTGCCTTTCTTGCTTTGCTCCCAAGGATACCTTTAATGGAATCAATTACCTCGGTTCCTTTATAACCAAGTCCATCGGAAAGGCAGACTCAACATATTATGGGCAACTGTGTGAAGTCTCCACTGAGAAACCTCTCAAAAAAGGTATGTTCCCTGAATCAAAGTGCGTTGTGCGTGTTACAAGCCCTGCTTCTTGGGACGGATGACGTTGCGGGTAGATGGGAAGGGAAGGTGGGAGGAACATGCAGACTTGTCTGCAAAGGTTTCAGCTCCTTCCCAAAGTCCTTTTCCTAAGAGCTGTGAATGCAAATACACTGTTCAGAACCTGTGATGATGAACGCCACAGCTGGTGTGTGAATATGTGTGTAAGTATGCGAGTAGGCATGTTTGCATCCATATGTGTAAGTGTGTGTATGTGCATACACATGCATTCGTCCACTTGCATGTGGTGCATGTGTATGTGCACAAGCATGTGGGCATGTGTTTGTGTACATATTATTTGGTTATATATGCACGTGTGAGCATGTGCACACATTTGTGTGGGTATGCAAGTGTGCAAGTTAAGATGTATCTGTCTATCAATGTGTGTGCATGGGAAGGTGCGGATATTTGTGTTGTTTCTCTATGTGTGTGCAGACATGCATGTGAAAATGTGGGAGCACACAAATGTATTAGTATATGTCCCTCTCTGTGTGTATGCAAATGAGCACATGAATATGTGTGTTGCGTGTGTATGCATTTCCGTGTGTATATCTGAATGTGTGTGCATACTCATTCATATGTGTGCAACATCTGTGAGTGAGGATGTGTGGGTAAGTGTATGCATGAGTGCGTGTCCACATGTATAAGTGTGTATGTGTATTTGTGCTTGTATGTGTGTATTTATTCCTGGGTGTCCTCACATATGTGTGGATCTGAGTATTTGTGTATTTGCATATTTGTATGTATCCAGGTTTGTGCACGTATTTATGTATATGTGCGTGCCTCCTTTCTGTGGTATGTGTGTGCATGCCCATGTATGAGCCTGTGTTTGGCCATGTTTGCTCAGGTGTGTGTGTTCATGCTTTTCCTCATGTGTAAGCATGCCCATGTGTGTACACATTCATGCTCACCCGTACTGCCATGTGTGTCTGTTTGTATTTTACTTGTGGGCTGCTGTGTGCTTAGGTCTCAGAATGGTTCAGGGATTAATTAGATTTAGGAGCTGTGCTGCCACTATGGGCTGAATTGGCAATGGGAATAGTTCTCCCTAGGCACTGTGCGTATCAGGATGAGGAAGGCGTTGAGATAGAATGTGCCCATTAGGACTGCTGGAGGAAGGAATTCACTTGGGGACACTGAACCAAATAATAATTCACCACGAAATGCTCTGCTTGTTCCTTACAAAGGGGAAGGTCATAATAGGCAATGACAGTGCACCGCACTGGGGGAGTTCACAGCATGGAGGCCTCACTGGCAGTGAAATGGCATTGCTGTGAGGAAGCCATGATGAGGAGGCCTCGCGGGCAATGAACTGGCACTGCCATGAGGAAGCTCACAGTGCAGAGGTCTCACCAGCAGTGAAATGGTGCTGCTGTGAGGACACTCACTGCAGTCTGGAGTCACTGAGTACCTTGCCAGCCATGAAACGGCCCTGCCATGAGGGAGCTCACGGCGTGGAGGCCTTGCTAGTAGTGAATTTTTTCTGGCCTTGGGTTTGTCACTTTTGTGGGGCATCTCACTGCTGTAAGCTCAGCGACCACAAACAAGGCACAAGTGTAAGTTAAATCTGGAGTGTTTCCTGGTAATGACAGAGCATTGCTGTGCGGGAGGGAGCCCACCCCAGCTGATTTATGGAGTATGTAATGAGGCAATTCATTCCAAAGCAGCTAGACAGGGCTGAGCTCTCCGTTTTGGTCAGTGTGACCCTGGGGAAGAAGCAGGAGAGGCACTTGGGGTTCAGCCAGCTGGAGTGCCTAAACTTTGCACATGTGAAAGGGCCATTCTGGCAATTTGCAGCCTTCCTCCAATGCACATAAAATGGAACAGAATGTACCTGCACTCGTCTCTAATGTGGAGATGTGGTTTGCAGAGAATACAGGTCCCAGCATGCAGCGGGGGATTAGATCAAAATGGAGCATTGCATTCTGGATCTTGTAGCTTGTCTAGGCCCTACCTTTATTTGTATTTAATCCTTCATTCCTAAGAGCCATTTAAAGTGATGTATTCTGCACATAGTTCCAAAGAGTAGGAATTAAGGGGTTAAAGTTGAGGAAGCCCACAGGCCACATTATAGAACTCTGTAAGCTCCACTTTGGCCCTTATATTAAGGCCTCAGGGCCCAGTGCTGTGAGGTGCTGAGTCCCCTACACCGCTGTTGACCTCATTGCAGCCTGGAGTCACTGAGTACCTTGCAGGATCAGACCATTACATGACATAACCTCAGACTGCTGCTCTGTATAACATTCCTCCTCTCTTCCTCAGGTTTTGACATTGGCAAAGGAGAGATGGGACATAGGCTGAGCTAGACTTTGTCAGGGAGGTTTCTCCCACTCTCCCCAGCTCCACTGAGTTTTCATGTCCTGTTCTGAGACTGAGGAACCACCTTGGCTAGAATGATGCCAAGCAGGGTGCTCTTCTTGCTGGTCTCCTCCATTTGTTCTTTCCAAATGCGGCCTGTCGAGTGGAAGCAGAGACTTTAACGTGACTAGGAGAACAGGGTTAGGAACCTGGAGGCCTCTTGCTTTTGATAAACCTCCCTCAGGGAGAGGAAGGATGGATTTTGCATGACAGACATGCTGCCTCCTGCACTTCTTTGAACATGGGGGGAGGGCATCATTTCAAATTGAGGCAAGAGGGTAGAAGAGCCTCAGATAATCATCTGTCACCCAAACACTTTCCCTAGCAGCTTCTCTCACTGCAGTGCTCCCAGCACTCTTTATTGTGGAGGCTGTGTATATATGAGAGAGGATCTCTACACAGACAAACTGAGACTTCCCTGAGTAGCATAGACAGAGGAGGAAGCTCTGGAAATAGTGGATATGAAGTGTCCTGAGAGAGCAGGGAACGGGCTCACTTTGAACTCTGGCAGACAAGACAGAAAGTTCAGAATAATCTGGAGGGACGGGATGGCTTGGGGCATATGGTTTGGAACTGGTGTATGGACCTTTTCACCTCCACCTCCCTGGTTCACATCCGTCTCTGGTTGATCGTGATCAAAATTCATTCCCGTCCAGTCTCTTGTTGGTAGCCCCCTATTTCGTGCAGAGTGCACCAGTGTCCCCACAGCAGTAAACACTACTGTCACGACACTAATTGACAGTCTCAGCAGAGGCACCTAGGTGTAAATGGGATAAATCTCAGTACTCTGGAGTGTACCTCGGGGTCAGGACTGAGGTACATTGGCAGGGGAATGTGGGGAAGCCTGCTCTGCTTCTGCCTCTACAGTGGCTAAATAAAAAGCTTCATTCTCCAAGTCACTCAGTTTGGCACCTTTTGCCAGCTCTACAACCACCTCTCTGGAGGAGCCCGGCCAAGTGCTTGTATCATCCCAGAACAGCTGTGGGTTTTTATTGGGGAGGGGAGGGAAGAAGGGCTTGAGCCTTCCTCACGATTACCTTGCTTCTATCAGTACTCAGGTCTGCGTGTTGCTGCTTCTGCCACTAACAGGTGGCTGGCCTCATTTTGCCTTGTATCCCTCTGTTGGAGGAGCTGTCTCCTCTGCTTTGGCTTGATGTGTTTATGGGACACATGAGGGAAGGGAGACTTTCCAGCACCAGATTGGGATGGGGGGCGCAAATGGACAGCAACAGCAACCGGTGCTTTGTAGGGCAGTTCTCGGTGAGCCCTGTAAATGACCCTGGGTCACTAGAGGCAGATGGGCGAGGGGAGACTCACATGGTGTTACACTAGGATAAAGAAGTCCCATTCCCTTTCCCTGCACTACCTGCGGTTCTATGGATCAGCCTGTTCTGTGTCCTTGGCAATTCTCTCCTCAGACTTGTGATTTCTGTCCACATAGGAAAATAATGGGCTAATCTCATCCTTCGTGGAACTCCACTGACTTCATAATAAGATCAAGAGACTAGGTGGCTCAGATAGGGATTAGGAATAGGCTTTGGAACCTTTCACCTTTCATTTGGTTTCAGTGAATTACCCCTGCGACAGATTTGGCCTGACGTGTATATTTTCAGTCTCTCATATTATATATTGAAAAAGACTCTGGAAAATAAAGCTGGTGATTTACAAAATATGTTGTACCAAAGTGACAAATGTTCACGTCATTATCACACAAATGTCAAGACAATTAGCTGCGCCCGTGATATGCCAGGTGTGGATTGACATTAGTCTTTTATGTTTGTATAGATAAATTCCCCATCCACCATGTATAATCAGGTGAAGGGTTTCCTTCCCATCTGTGATTTCAATTAGAACCCTGTTATGCTATTTCCTTTCTTTTGTGATTTTTGTGTGTGTGTTATATTGGTGGATAGTCACATGACATTATACATGAGCAGATTGTCTCAAGACTGTGTTTAAAAATGTAAACTACAAAGCATGTGTGCAATGGAGTAACATATGGCAGACGCAGCAAATAGCTACAATAAATGTGAGCAAGTGTGAGTGGGAGCAAATGTGGCCTGCTTCTCAGCCCTGAAAGAAGTTGTTCAAGCTTTAAAGGATGAGTCAATATAAAAAGACAATGGCTGTGGACAAAGTCTCCCAGATGAACTCTGGGAATGCCATCACTACAAGCAGGCACTCATTCCTGAAGCAGAAATATGATTGTTAATATTTACTGTATAAAACCAAAGGTCCTGTGGGTAGTGCTGGCTTTTTATAGCTGCATGGGAATACCAGGATGAGACGTTTCCGCCAGAGCCAGAGAAAAGCATTTCTATATAAGGAAAGCATTGGCTCCTCAGTGGAGCCTGGAGCTCCAACCTCAGATTCTATTCTGGAGTCCCAACTGGCTGGGATGTGTGGACTCCTTGAGAATGGTCTGTGAAAATGCAGAGCAGACAAGGCTGCAAGGACTGGGACTGTAAGTGACCTGAATAGATTACATTTTAATAGGCTCCGTCAGTTATTGTAACTAATTAGAATTGTAATTGTCTGGAACCCAGCTCGCTGACACTGTAAACGGCCGTCTGACAGTTTTAGAGTGACTGTGGTACAGGTGTTAATACAGAGCTCTAAGCTGTTGAACTGTGTTGCCTGAAAGTGACTTGAAGCCAAACTTAGTCTCTCTGTGCAGGTTCTGTGCCTGCTGTTCAGTGGAGGTCCCTGACGGAAGCTTCTCTCCCAGTAATCTCCTTCTGTACACACACAGACTGTTATGTCTGAGCGTGCTATTCCCTTGCAGGCCACACATGAAATCATTCACTCTGGGGCTGGAGATGGGAGGGACCGGACATGTTCATTTTCTATCCTGGCCCTTTCATCTGTAGCTGGAGGGATGTGTGCAGCTTTGAGAAAGTTTGATGTAATTTCAAAGTGAAATCTTCCTGGTTGGCTGGACTTTTATCAGCCATTGACAGTGAACTCCTGTACCTACTACTTCTATACAAGCCTGTACTAGACTGGTGGGAGGGACCCAGCATGGAAAGATGAAGGAAATTTAGGGCTAATTACTCTGTCAGGCAGCCCAGTAAAACATCAGATCAAAGACTGAGAGACATGGGGAGGTAACTTCCTCTGTTGTATTGTTTACTTGCTGCTGATTGGCTGGGAAGATTCGTCATGAGGAGAAGACCTGCTATAAGGCTGTTCAGACGAGTGAAGAGGGACCGTCAGCCTGCGAGTACCAAGGTCCACTCATGATGCTGGCCCAGAACTGCGCCGTCATGCACAACCTCCTGGGGCCAGCATGCATCTTCCTGAGGAAGGGCTTCGCAGAAAACAGGCAGCCTGTACGTAAGTTACACCCTGCTGGGCGAGAAATATACAAAACACAATGCCCACATTGTCACAAACGGGTAGCCACACATGTTGCCTACGTACATGGGACTCTGAGATCCCCCAGCGACGGGTCACAAACCTACAGCCTCAGACCTGCAAATGCACTTACAGACTCACATACATGCTCAGGCATGTGAACTGGAAGATATGGGGAGATACCCTGGCACCTAGGTAGTAGGCATTGTAGAAATACGTATACAGATGGATAGATCAGTCGACTGAAACACTCACAGTCATACGGACTCAGATATACCTGAGGAGTCCAATGTTCAAATATGACACTCCAGTGAGACATCAACATCCCATACATGGAGGCTCAGATTAGTACGTAGAGCCTAAATGGCTGGTATATGTGCTTCACTGGATTTGACTGTCCCATCAAGGTGCCCACATTTGAAGCATACTCAAATATGGCCTGAGATGCATACCCCTCCACATTCACACAAGCTCAGATTCATACACACAGCCATGCACAGTCTCATGTCTGCACAGGAGAACACATACATGCAAACCTCAAAATAGCTACCTGTTCACACACCTTCAAATAGCAATGCACAAACAAGTATCAGTACCTATATACCCACTAATATACAGCACACACCTATATTTATATTTCTATCCATCCAAGCATATATATGCGTACATACACATCCATTCCTGCAACTTTAAAATATGCAAAAATATATACACAGACATGTCAAATGTACATAGAGACATGTTTACATAATGTACATTCACAGTAACATAAAGCACATATCCCTGTACGCAAACATTTAATATCTATACTAACATACTTAAACAGATATACAGAGACACCATATTATTAACACATATATAGGCATATATGTGATTAGGTGTACACACTTGCATACACTCATCCAGTACATTACATGCTCCTCCAGTCAAACAAAGCTCATCCTCAATGTCTGAGATTCATGGCAGTTAAAATCCAGTTGTCAGGCATCCCTCCACAATAAATCTCTGTTCTATATACTCACATGCAAAGACACACTTGTCCTTAGCTGGAATAGAATCAAGGACCTTTAGTTTCAAAACCTAATCCCTTTCCATTTGAGCTGAAGACAAGTCACCATTTGTTATTGCTCACTGTAAGTTTTTGTTCTCTGCAGCCTCCAACCACTAGCAGACAATCGCATATTCCATTAGCCAGTACATTAAAACACATGCAGAAATATTCTCAAGCAAGTGCACACACACATATGTATATACTGGCACACAAACATCTACCAAATCATATGTGCTTATATAAAGAACTGGATCCAAATTCCATTTAGAATGTCAATAGCTTGTAGGTGACTATATCCACCATGTTCAGAGCCTGGAAATTCATAATATCCCAGGAGGCTCCAAAGGGAGGAGCACAGACATCTCTGACAACAGCCCTGGTGCGGAGTGAATGTATTTATAAACAGCTGTTCTCCTCATTGGCTCTTTGGACCAGCAGGATTTTGTGAGCATAGGACAGAAATAAATTAATGCCAGAACGTTTCTTATGATGGAGTGGTTGATGATCACCACTAGTGTATTCCTAGGACCTGAGCTCTTTGAACAGGTGTATCACTTTTTCCATATGTTCTCCTCAGAAAGCTTTACACTGCTTCAGCTGATTTCTTCTTAAGCAGATGTTTTCCTATTTAATAATTTTTAAGGGAGCTTCCTTGGACTTTAAAACAGAAAATCTCCTTATGACACCAGTTACAGTTTGGGCTAGATTTTCCAAGGGACCTGGAGTGGCCTCTTCTTTTACACATACAGTCTTTGGCTCCCTCCAATGATAGAATCTACACACACAAAGAAGTGCGCACATCTCTGCACATGCAGATGCCTCTGTGTGCAAAAATAGAAGCCAGGCTGAAGAAGTCTTGAGACTTTCTCTTGGACATTCTGGTGTGTTAATGATGCTGGCTATAACGGGGTACAGCATGATCTAGTGGTTAAAGCACAGGCCTAGATGGCAGGAGACCTGTGTTCTCAGCCAGATGCTGCCACAGATGCAGTGAGTAACCTTGCATGAGTCAATTCACTGTTCTGTAAAATGGAGTTGATGATGATACCTCTATATCTTGAACATTCCTGATCAGACTGGTGGTGCTCCAGAAGGACTCCTGGGGTCATTAATGTTCATAAAGAGCTTGGAGACTCTTGGCTGGAGATATGCGAACAGTGCTTAATTTGTAATGAAAGAGGTGCCGGGGCTCAAGCAATTTTTTTACTTTCATAACTGATGCGGCTATGAACTGCCCAGACCAGAGATACCGGGGCTATGAACTGCCCAGACCAGAGATACCGAGGCTATGAACTGCCCAGCCCAGAGGTGCCGGGGCTCAGCCCTGGCAAGCTCTGGCACAGATTAAACCCTGTGTTACTGTAATTCATGATACTATCACTGATAGGAAGGCAATGAGGCCTCCTGTGCCTGCTTTAAACAGTGTGAACTCTTTTACAAATCAGTGTCTATGAAAGCAGAAGAAATGGGATGACATGTTTGAAATGACCAGATCTGTGAAGGATGAAACTGCAGAGCTAGAGCTCTCTGAAAGTTCCATGCAGCACAGAGATGCCTCTGGGAAGGTTATGAATGACAAGCTGATAATTTCTCTGGCACAGCCCCTTTTTGCACAGACGTAAACCAGTGTGTGTCCTAGTTTGCTGTATTCTCCGGGCAGCCGCCGCTAGAGTTACCACAGAAGCCTGCGGTTAATTAGCAAGAGCTCATCCTTATGAAACAGATCAAGGGCACAGTCTCCAGGGACCTGTGGTGAGGCTGCAGACCCCTGGGAGATGAGGGGAGAAGCCAGAACTCAGACAAGAAGGGAAATTTTGTCTCTGTTTCCAAATTCTCAGATATTCTGGATTTGCCTGGGAGCCATGAGTGGAGTTAGAAGGGGTTTTTAGTAACCAGAAAGCAGTGCATTTCCACACTCATCTTTTCTTCCTCTTGATGCAGTCTCTGGAGTTTTCCTATACTCTTTTACGTCCCTTCCCTCTCTGAAAAAATCAAACCAAATTAGATGTTTGAAGTTGCAGTGTTTCCTGATCATGGTGAATCCTTGTCCTGTTTTGTTTGTAGATGACCTTGCTGCTGTATGTTTTTTGTTTCTCTGCCTACATGCTTGGGTTTGAAATGTTTGTATCTGGGCTGAGCTCACTGCTTCTATAGTTGCAGTCCCTCCCTACAGGAGTGGCTCTAGGGAATAGGATTGGGAGAGCTCATGGCTGCTCTCCCTCCCAGCAGCAGTCACTATAGGCTTGCTGGTTGTGGGGCAGCTTGCAGCTATTTCCAGACCCAGATGTTGCCAGCAGGAGTTGCTGTAGGGAATACGGTAAGAGCTTCAGAGGAGCTCCGAACTACAGCAGTGCCAGACTCTGCCACTCAGAGTCACTGTAGGGGAATGATACAGGCACACGGTGGAGGCTCTCAGTGCCAGCTCATCCATCTGAAGTGGAGTGCTGGAGTCCCTTTGAGAAGCCTGTGTTGCCCTGGACCTTAGGTGTGGAACAACACTTCTATTTGTCCACCTGGCCAGCAGGCGAAATGGAGATGGGCTTCCACAGAGAAGTATGCAGGCAGCTGCTGGCACCCTCCTAATAGGAAAGGGAGTGATGTCAAAGCCTTACCAGGTAGATAGGATTAAACATGTCATCACCTTCTTGTTTCTTCTGTCACTTTCTTGCTTGTGCGGGATGCTCCCAGACCTGCCTGTACTCATAAGTGCTATTCTGATACCACTTTCCTATCAAATGGTTGGGTTTAACAGAAGATATTCTCTCATTGCAGGACAGAGAACTGCGACCAGAAGAAATTGAAGGTAAAACTTTGACCCTTCCTCCATATCTCACTTTCTCTCTGCTCAGTGAAAATATACTGCTGGCCAGACTGATCACAGCGGGGAGAAATCTGGGGTAAAACTAGGTAGATGAGCTCATAGCTGTTCCCATTCTAGATACTCCCTGCAGAAGATATCATAGGGAACGGTGCAGAAGTGCTGACTTTGGGGCAGCTCACATGCACTCCATCTCCTGACAGAGGGGCTGTAGATTGTAGGGTTGTAGTGATGATTTTGGGGGAGATCACATTTGCTCCATCTCCTGCAGGAGGGCTGTAGAAAATAGTGTAGGAGTGCTGACTATCTGACCATTCAAAGACTCTGCAATCTGAGCAGGGACTGCTGTGGGGAATGGTGCAGAAATGCTAGCAGGGTGGAGCTCAGAGCTCCTCCAGTTCTAGCTTCTCTCCGGGGAATCTGCAGGGGGAATGTGCACCTTCCTAGCATCCCAGAGTGCTGCTGACTCCTTGGGGGGTGTTCTGGGAACTGTATCTAACACCATCACTGACAACATTGTCCTTATTGGATTCACCCTGACAGAGTTAAGAGAAGCCTTCAAGGAGTTTGATAAAGACAAGGATGGATTTATCAACTGCAGGGACCTGGGGAACTGCATGCGGACCATGGGCTACATGCCTACCGAGATGGAGCTCATAGAGCTATCCCAGCAGATCAACATGAATTGTGAGTGTGACCCCTCACTTGCATGTTCCCCTGTCACTGCCATTCTCCGCCTCCGTACGCTGGGCTTTAGCTGTCAGTCTCTTGCTCTCATCTGTTCCTCTTCCTTTGTTCTCCTGCCTGCCTGCCTGCCTGTCTGTCACCCACTCTCTCTGCTAGTCCATCTGTCTGTTTGACTAGTTCTCTGGGCATCAGTTTGCTTGTCTCCAGCCTACCAACCTATCTGGGTTTGTAGATAGTTGTGAGGTATAAGAGCAATGTGTTGAGACAAACACACCAACATAGGACTGCCCTTGGTGTTGCCGTTGATATGGGTGTTTAAGACATTGGTGTGCAGCTGCTGCATGTTGTTGTATTGAACCTGGTCTCTAGGCGGTGTGTGCTGAGGAGGGAGACTGGGTGTTGAGAGGAGGGAGATCCTTTGGTGTGAGGGTGGGGCTATGTTTGAGCAGAGTGCTGGGGTGTTTAGCTCGAGGTGTGAGTGTATTGAGGAGATAGCTCTGGTGTGTGGGGAGTGATGGGCTGAGGGGCTACCCTCTGTCCATCTGCTGTCACATGAAAGGTGGAATAATGGAGAAGTGTCTGTGATCAGATATGGCTGTATTTGTGTCCTTTCCTTCTATCATCAGTTCTTTGTCCTTACACCTGTCTGCAGCAGTGCTGTATGGTGCCCACAGGAATATTCACTAGGCATTATTTGTTGTACTCCCTGGGCTAGAAACTGTTAATCATCCAGAGAGGGAGCAGAATGAGTACCATGTGAAAATAACACATAAGAAATAGCAGAGAACCAGGGCACTGGTTGCCATGTGATCCACAGGCTGTATAACTAGGTCAGGCGGTCTGGTGATCCACAGGCTGTATAACTAGGTCAGGCGGTCTGGTGATCCACAGGCTGTATAATTAGGTCAGTCTGGTGATCTGACAGACAGGTAGGAACTTGAGGAACTCCTCACCAATTGCAGCTACTTCATAAACAGGAAAATGCATTAATTTGTTGAATACACTGTTTGTTACAAATAGCTTGTCCCGCTGTGGTGTTGAGCTTCTGGGACAGATTTTCTCCCCTGCTCCAGTGCAGTATAGGGCCCATACAGGAGATGCAACTGGCTGAGGCAGAATTCCCTCTGTTCAGACACACCTGCAGGGCTGCCATGTGCTTGCCCGCTCACAAGCCCTGAGGGACGATGTATGCTGGGAACAGATCCATAGCACACAGTGATGAGGGGATTCTGAGCTGCCTGCTGCCCATAGGCAGCCTGGGATGGGCTGCTGTAATTTAGAGGAGCTGGGACCCTTTCAGACCCGTCCAGAATCCAGAGGGTGCAAAGATGGTGTAAAGCCACCTTTGCTTCTCCTCCCCCTGTACTTCACTCTCTGTGCTGTGCCTCCTGGAGAGTCAGACCCTGACCCTCCCATGGGTGGCTGATCTCCAGTGGAAGCCATGTGTGGATGTGTTACCTTGGGTGCTCGGCTGGGCTAAGGAAAAGGGCGTATTAATGTCTTACACAAAAATTTCCCCTTGGTCCCAAGTGGGCGGTCATGTGGATTTTGAAGATTTTGTGGAGCTGATGGGACCAAAGCTTTTGGCAGAAACTGCAGATATGATTGGTGTAAAGGAGCTACGTGATGCCTTCAGAGAGGTGAGCGCCCCCCGTTCTGCGGGACCCCCTCAGAGAGGTGAGCGCCCCCGTGCTGCGGGACCCCTTCAGAGAGGTGAGCGCTCCCCGTGCTGCGGGACCCCCTCAGAGAGGTGAGCGCTCCCCGTGCTGCGGGACCCCCTCAGAGAGATGTGCGCTCCCCGTGCTGCGGGACCCCATCAGAGAGATGAGCGCCCCCCGTGCTGCAGGACCCCCTCAGAGAGGTGAGCGCTCCCTGTGCTGCGGGACCCCCTCAGAGAGATGAGCGCTCCCCGTGCTGCGGGACCCCCTCAGAGAGATGAGCGCCCCCTCTCATTTAGTAAAAGTGGAGAGAAGGGGAGAGCAGAGGCAGGAAAGAGAGAAGATCAGTGGGGGAATGAGGAGGAGGAGCGAGCATATACAGTAAAGAGGACCCTGAGAAGGAAAAAAAAGAAACCAAGTATGGAAAGGAGGGGAGCACAAGGGGAGCACAAGGAGAGCAAAGGCCTGAAAGGGAACAAAGGAGGAAGATGGGCCAAGCACAGCGATGATGTATGGAGTCTGTGAGGAGAGGAAAAGGACCTGAGGGAACAGAGTGGCATCAGAGCAGGAGGAGAGAAGATGCCTAAGGAAGGAAAGAGAGAGCCAAGAGGAACTCAGGGGACCTCATGGACAAATATGTGCACTCAGGAGGGGAAAACATGGGACCCAAGTCTGGAGACGGTAGGTACCCAAGAAAGCAAGTCAGGGTCCACTCCAGCTGACTGTGCTCTTTCTGCTGTTGTTTGTGGTCTCCCTGCAGTTTGACACCAATGGTGATGGAGAGATCAGCACCAGTGAGCTGCGGGAGGCCATGAAGAAGCTGCTGGGGCAGCAGGTGGGCCATCGGGATATTGAAGAGATCATCCGAGATGTGGACCTGAACGGAGATGGGCACGTGGATTTTGAAGGTGAGAGAGAATGCGCTACTGTCCATCTTCACGGGGGTCAGGCAGGATTTCGGATCAGAGACTGGGTCATTGCCCTGCTCCAGGAATGGAGGAAGGAAAATGATCTCTATGCTCTAAGAGGCCCAGGTATCTGTGGAATGGGGTGAGAGGCAGCTGGATCAGAATCTCCTGGGATTCTCCCTAGTTAGGATAAGGCTATTGCGGGAGAGATGGCTGGTGTAGGAAATTCCTGGTTAGTGGTTTCTGGCTGTACAACTCTTCTCAATGCATCTCAGTGTTAAGCATGCCTCCATGGATCACATACTAGGACAGACTGTCCCTATGTCAGAGGAGAAACTTCTCTGTGGCCATGTGCAGCCCAATGGTGGATTTCTGTTTCCTCCCCAGTGCCCCCTGGGTACATACGCAGGCGGCTAGCCTGAGCTGCTACCCATGCTGCCGTGGCCACACTGCTATTTTAGTGTGCTAGCCCGAGCAGAGCTAGTGCATTTACATTTATTCCAAGTTGGGAATCACATCTGCCAGCTGCTGTGTAGACATACTGTGTCAGTGTCCAGCAAAGAGTTTAGTGTGGAAATGAGACATTACATTGTTCTAGGGCAGGTGTCCCAAATTATGAACTGCCCTGGCTAGTGGGATCCTTTAACACGTTGCATAAACTCTCCAATGTCAGTAAAGAAATCAAACTAGTGAGCAGTGTGGATGGGGCTTTCCTGTTGGCTGCATAGTGTCTCAGGATGATGAGAGTTGGGATGGGAATGTGTTGGTACAGTTGGTGTATTCTCCTCTAGCCTCTCTGTTTGTCAATGGCTGCAGAGTTTGTTAGGATGATGTCCCGTTGAAGATTACGCTCATCTGAAGAGGAACCAGCACCTCAGTGAAGGCAGAAGAGACCTGAGTGGAGCATCTAGCCCTGATGTTCCCATGCAAAGGTTTATAGGCTGGATGCATTTGAGACAGTGTGAGATGACCTGCCTCTCCTGCCCCAAAGTGGTCCCCACACTCCTCCAGCCTTTCACACTGTGAAAGACTCATAATGTCCTATAACTGGAACTGTTCCTTCAAGAAGGCGACAGCAGGTAACTGCAGCGCCAGGACAAGCCACGATGTTTTCATGAGATGTTTGCAACTTTAGACTCCTCCCCTCCTGCTTTTATTCTCCCACCGACTGCTGCAAAGCAAGAGAAGAGGGAGCCTCTCGGATTGGGGGATGAAAGCAAAGCCATCTGGGATTGGTGGCTGCAGCAGGTCGCGCTCCGCACCTGTTGGATTCCCTTGGTGAACTGTGTCCGTGTTTGCTGTGTGTCTGTCTGGAGTTATTTATGCCTCCCTGGTACATTCTCGTGTCTTCTGTGGTTACGTTTACCGAGAGCAACTACAAAAACATGTCTGGAAAAAAAAAGGTGATAAATGTGCAAACTGAAGCTGTGTGTGCAGCCCTGGCCTTTCTGTGGGAGGTGAAGGGCGGGCTGGAGGGAGGAGCATCTGCCAACTGATCCACTCCAACCAGAGTACTTTGGGACCCATGTTGTGGCTGGGGGGACGAGCTGGAGCCAGGGGAGGTAGGTGCTGCTTGTTGCAGGATTGGTGATTGGGTGCTCTTCAGGGTGAGTGATACCTCCAGCCATTCTAGCCACAGGCAGCGTAATACAAACACAAGATATACACACTGCCAGGTACGAAAGACTTAATGGGCTAAATTCCTCCTTGCTGGAAATCCCTTTAAATTAGTGGAGTTACACCAGGGATTACAGTGTCCGAGGCTATACTGTCATCCAGAATACAGAGACTCTGTCTGTCTGTTGCCTACTAAGAAGTGCACCCTAGAACACAGTGATGTGTGTGTGCAGACAGTGTGTGTATGCAGTGCATAGATACTGCTGTGATGAGCACAGTACAGAACCTTAGCTAGTTATATATGCATGGGTATGATGGGAGTGTATGTGTGCATGCAATGGGAGTGTTTGTACAGGCATGTCCCTAAGCAACGGGAGTGTGTGTGCAATGGGAATGTGTGAAGTGATGGAACAGCGTGAGTATGTGTGAGTTTGATGAGAGGGAGTGTGCATGGATGCCCCTGTGTATACGTGTGATGGGAATGCCTGCATAGGTGTTGAGTGACAGGAACTTGATGCATGTGTGTGTGATAAGTGTGCATGCACATGGCATACTGAGCAATAGGAACATTGCAGGTGTGTGTGTGTGATGGGAATGAGCTTGCATGCGTGTGGCCACTGGATGAATGGGTAAAATAGTCACAGTAACTGTCTCTTTGGCTGCCTGCTTGCTGCCTGCTTCTGCACTGAGGCTCCTCTGCCTGCAGCAACAGATGGTGGGACATTGTCTTAATTTATTTAAAAACATAAGCCCATTCATGGAGGTTGCACAGAGTCCAAATTGCACAGGATTCCCCAGAATGCATAATCTCACTCACTGGGCACATTCTCTGCTCATTAGTGCTGCTGGGGGCTTACAAATAATCACATATGCTTAGAGTAACCCTGCCAAAGCATCAGTCTGTGAGATGCAGGTGCAGTGCATGTGTTGGGGGGAAGGGTGCTCTGACAGATGGAAGGTAGGGAGGTGCCTTTCCTGTCTGGTGATGGCGGAGATTGGAGGCTTTCTCGCTCTGATCTGGGGCTGTCCGCAAGAAAAGAATATCACTAAACACAACAATTTCACCTGTGAATCTTGAGTCCAGCTCTGCCGTATGGAGCCACTTGGGCCATGGATTGCATCAGGGCACAGCTGTGCTGCATGATGAGGCTGTAGTTGGGCTAGAGTAGACACAAAAGCCCAAGGTATCTGTTGAGGAAAGTCTTGGCATCCCCCATAAACCTGCTAGCTCCTCACTGCAGGATCAGCCGCATGGTAGGTCAGAGAGGGCCGGTCTGGATGCATGCAGTAATTGCTGTTGGATCCAGCAGAATCTCTTCTTCCCAGGGATGGTTTTATTTCCCTATGCAACCTCGAATAATCCCAGGGAGTTTTGCTATTTTTTTTTGTGCTGACAGGGTCAGAGATTAAATCTTCAATCTAATAATCTCATTCCAGGGATAATCCTTTTGCTTTCATCTCCCAGCCAGTGCCAGGAAGGCTTCCAAATAGCCCTGAAGGACAATATGGAACTAGCAAGGCTCCGTCTGTCTCCCTTCTCTCTTTCTTGCAGTCGCCCTGTGCTCATCAGGACAAGCCCCAAGGCCTCAGGCTACTGTCTCTAAGTGTTTTTGTCCTTAGCTGAGTGTGACCATGTTGCTCCTCAAGATAGCCCCATCCTGTTTCAGTCTATCATGTTCACTGAGCCCTGGTTCTGCCTCCCATCCATGGGTCTCTATTCTCTGTTTTAGCCACCCTGACTACTGATAATACCTATGGATAATACAGCCTGTAATCTCCCTCCACAGTAAATGACTGGTGCCTTAAGAGGACTAATTGAAGGCACCATCCATGCAGAATAAATACAGGCCCAACACATGAATTAATCTAATTTCAGTGCTGCTTCTAGAGGATGGGGACAGCTCCAAGGATTGGGAAGAAGACACCGGGCCTTTCACTTGAAGGTTACAAGTGTAAACCCAGCGTGGGTCAGGGGACTGGCTGGTTTAGCAGATTAGTAACAAGATACAGAACCTTTTGTGTCTATAGCACCAGCTCCCATCAATTGGTAGTGTCTGAATGTTACAGACAATGTCAGTGGCCTATTGCAGGTGGGGATGGGATGGTCTCAGTCCTCGTTAGTGAAAGCTGGGTTCCACGACCCACCTGACAGTGGCAGCAGAGGGACCGAGAACTGAATCATGGAGGCTGAACGCCCCTCTTGCAACTAGACCTAGCTCCCGGGCCCCCACCTCTTTTGCCACTTCGGATGTTAAGCAAGCCTGCTACTCAGTGAATAATAAGCAGTCTGGCTGGCACAGAGGAAGATACTCTCTTAACCGGAGAGATAAGTGTGGTGTTGGGGAGGGGAGAGACAACAATATGCCACTTTCCCTTTCTCCTGTTCATAGCAGGGACATGTGACCCTTTCCAAGCCAGCTGAGTCTTAGAATTGAAAGGGAGTTCAAAAATCAAAAGACTGACCAAAAACCACAATATACATTTTTTTTAAATCTCATGATTTTTGGGGGTCTGATTCATGATTTTTGATCGCTGGAGGTTGGCCAGTTAGAGGGTTTTTCAGCCACTTCTGATCATAACTGATAACGGCCAACATGTGTATACATGCTTTTGGCACTGACCACCCCTGGGGACCCCAAAGTGCTTTATAAACTTTAGACTCACAGCACCACCAAAATGCAGCCACCTCGGGCAGCGGGAAGGAATTTCAGCTAACGTTCCCCTGGCACTTTGGTGGCAGTAGAGAGATTGCCTCTGCTTCGTTAGCTGAAATTCCTTCCCGCTGCCCTAGGTGGCTGCACAGTGGAGAAGGGCTCTGCTTTGAAGGTGCTTTGATCTGAAGTCCCCCACACAGTAAAATATCTCGTGCTCAGTGTATATCCCTCACTAGGATCTCAGGGCTCAGTTGATCCTGTATGGACTTGAACCCATGGCAAGATTAGCTTGAACCTGGAGTTTATATCTCAAAACCATCCCCTTCCTTTTCATGGGTGTTTTACAGACAGGCTATTCTTGTTCATCCTCCCCTTGGCCATTTCATTTCCCTTTTCTAGCTAATGACTCATTATAGTAACTTGTGACATACAAAGAATTTAAGTGCTTAGAAGCTGTGCTGCTGACCCAAGCTTCTCACAGCTTAAACTGAGAAATCTTGAGGGATTAGTGAGGATCGGCTGTAATCGGTATAAATGAGCCTAACGAGGCCTCCCTCTGCCCTGCCAACAGAATGGCATTCTTCCAGGACAGGCTGCTTTCACTCTCTTGCTAATTGAATTTGGGGGACACCCAGCAGGTCACAGGCACAGCAGGGAGATTAGACTGGATTTAATCCATCCAGGCACTGGGTCTGTCTGAGCTAGGGGGTGATGCCATTGCCACCTAAGTAACTTTTGTTCCCTGATGGGCATGAAGGACTGTCAGAAGCAGGCAAGATTGCAGCATCATGGGGCTTGATTTTGAGAGGTGCTAAGCATGCTGAGTGCCCATTGATTTCTATGGGTGCTCATGATGTCTCACAATCAGGCCTTTCTCTGCCTCTTGCAATATTAACAAGCCCTTCTTTGTGGCAGTGCTGCTGTGGAGGCCCAGTTACATCACTTCCATATCAAGTGAACCAGGCCCATCTAGAGCCACACACTAATGTGGACTTAACCAGTGCACTGAGTCCCCATCAGGGAGCTGGAGCTACTGTGTCTACAGCTTGTGTGTTGCCACAGGCAAGGCTAATGCCAGGTGAGCCTCCACCAGACTAGCTACTAGGATTCAAACTCAGCTCAGCTTATTTGGAGCCTGGTCCCTGCATAGCTCACCTCTGACACTTGGAAATACTCATGAGAAATTATGTCTGGAATCATCACAGCAAACTGTGTGCCGTGGGGGAGAGGGGAGAAACAAAGTTAGCTGTTTCCCAAGCTCGTACCTTGATGCCAGGAGAGGACAGAGTACAGCTGGCTTCTCCTTTCCCAGGGCTATGGCAGCAAGAAGGCAGTGATCTTAGAATCTGCACTGACTCAGAGTGGCAAGTACCAACGGGAAACTGAAATGCCTGGGAGTTGACCCCCCTGGTCTCCCTCCAGTTATTCTACCAGTTGGAAAAAAAATTGCCAATGAATGTCATGTAAAATTCTCAGAGCACTAGTACATCTCCTAGGACTCTCGTTATCACTGGGGCTGAAGAGCGGGGGCACTGTCCTCTCTGTGGCTTACTTGGGCAGGGCTCTCGTTCTGTTCACTGCCATGTCACTCTTATGGTGACAGGGTGCTGCTGAGAGTGCTGATGTTCTGGAGGCAACTTAGGACAGGTAAACCCTCCGGTTCTTTAAGAGGCTAAAGCCATCTTGCTGGATTCAAAGCTGAATATCGTGGATTGCTTGTGTGTGGAGAGGATGAGGCCAGATGGCAGAATGAGATGGAGTCAGATTGGTCAGGAGCAGACAGAGACTAGAGTCCTAACTAGCTAGAGCCAAGGACCATGGCCCTTTGGAGATGTTCCTGGGAATTTGCTTAATAGTAAAATCAGCAGAGAGACAAGTTGAGTGAGGTAATATCTTTAATGCAGTAAAATCTCTACTCAGTTGAGGGTAGATACAAAAGCAGGGCCTGTCTGCACATAGCCCCCTAAGCAGCTCCTGGTCTGAGGCAGACAGTCAGAATGCAGCCAGGAATTCTGCAATTGCAGTTTGAGCAAATGATTGATTTTTTTCAGCCCTGACTCATGGCCTATTGTTCCTGAGGAAGGAGCCATCTATCTGCAAACATGTAGAACCCTTCTGGGCTGATAGGTGTCTGCACCAGGGTAGACTCCTGCCTGATTCAGAATAATCTAAAAGGGAAGAAAGCCTTTCTATTCTGGGACAGCAACAGCACTTGTAGCTTCCTTGCTGAACCAGTTTGAGGAGTATGTCATGGAGGCCTCTGAATCACGGAACCAGCAACGCCAGCTTGTATGACATTGGAGGATCTCAGACAGCTTTACAGATAATTAAGCCTCCCAATACCACTACATAATAGATGGTATCATATTGACAAATGGAGGCAAAAAGCAGTTAGTGACTAGGCCAAGGCCACAGAACAAGTCTGTAGAATCACTGAGATTAGAACTCAGGAGTTCTGATTTGCTGTACCCTGTTCTATTTAGGCTGATTTGCTGCTACTAAGGTTTAGCCTGGGTCACCTCTGGCCCAGTTGATTCAGGCCACACATGCAATATTCATGCACACTTTTGTTTAACAACAGGTATTCAACTATGTCCTGATGTGGGGCATACAACTGGGTAATTCAGAGTCTCTAAAAATAGCATCCTGCTTTTACCATATGGGCAGCATTCACAGTACAACCAAAACAGGGCATCCCCTAGTCTAGAGGACACTTTATATATAGTGGCTGCAAGAATCATCATGTTTGCAATACCAAGGCTTGTGCCTATTCAGCAATTGGCAGTGGAACTACCCAAAGGTCATCAAAATCACTCAATTAGTACATATGTCGAAACCTTAACCAATTTTAGCGATAATATTGTAGCAAATCAAGTGAGGACTTAGAAGTTTCATGGCAGCAGAGAGAAAATAACATGGATCCTGCACCCAAAACGCAAGTGTGAACTAAAGGGGACTCAATCTACCTTTCAGCAGTAATGACATGCAGTTGAGTAATTCTGATTCCATCCAGTAGAGAGCTGTAACACACACCAAAACTCAGTAAAATGTAATACAAATTTTAAATACCTAAAAAAAACAAGAAACATGTTCCCTGTTTGTTACTAAAGTCCATGAAAAAGGGAGCGTTCATCACTATTTCAATGCATGAGAGAGGCCAGAGCATTTTGCAATTGGAAACTGAAAGTTTGATTTATTAAGTTTTGTGTGTGCAGTTAATTTAACATTGGTTTAATATTTTTTTCACCAATTTTTCTAGTAACTAACAAGACTAACCTTAAAACAACCGTGAAAGCTTCCAGCCTCTCATGGTGCTGCTTAGCAGTCCTTTAGTTATGACTAAGGGCCAGGTTCTAGGGTCTGTCCATATGGAGCAGTGTGCAGGATTAGGGCTTCAGTCAGCAAACTGGACATCCCATTCCCTGACAATTCCCAGTCACAGAGATATTAGAGGGACACAACTTGTAATACTTATTTCTAATAATACACTGTTCTAAATGAGTCCCCTTTCAATAGCACGGAAAGACCATTTAAAAAGCATAAGGGTTTGCTGCTCTCCTGATGATGTTTAGAAGGGTCTGTTGGGTGGACCAGAGAGCAACATCACTAAATCTGCTTAGAGCCATCTTTCTGCTCCTTCCTCTCTTGGCACACATCTACCTGATGCCCCTTCAGTTTGTTTTGCTGCCAGGACCTTGGGTTAAGCATATGAGATCCCCCTGAGCAGTGCTTGAGAGAGATGTTGCATGCTAGCAGATGAGATGGGCAGTGCAATTAACCATCATCAGTGAAACTGACTGCACACAAAATGCTGTCAAACAGCCAAAGAGAACGTTGAAAAAAACAGAGAAAATATTTTTTCTTTAATCTGTGTCAGCAATACCAATTTTAACAACAGGCACAATATTTTCAGAAGGAAAAGTGATTTTCAGGACAATGGCCTCCCTTTAGAACAGTGCTAGCTATTTAAAAAATGAGTTGGAAAACGCATTTTGTAATTAATGAAGTGGGAATAGTAGAAAGGCTGCAGTCACTTATTGATATTGACTATACCTTGATAAAAGAACAGGAGTACTTGTGGCACCTTAGAGACTAACAAATTTATTAGAGCATAAGCTTTCGTGGACTACAGCCCACTTCTTCGGATGCATATAGAATGGAACATATATTGAGGAGATATATATACACACATACAGAGAGCATGAACAGGTGGGAGTTGTCTTACCAACTCTGAGAGGCCAATTAA
>NC_048312.1:21852929-21865536 GCF_013100865.1 Trachemys scripta elegans | reverse complement strand
TAATTGGCCTCTCAGAGTTGGTAAGACAACTCCCACCTGTTCATGCTCTCTGTATGTGTGTATATATATCTCCTCAATATATGTTCCATTCTATATGCATCCGAAGAAGTGGGCTGTAGTCCACGAAAGCTTATGCTCTAATAAATTTGTTAGTCTCTAAGGTGCCACAAGTACTCCTGTTCTTTTTGCGGATACAGACTAACATGGCTGCTACTCTGAAACCTGTCTTATACCTTGATACACGGCCATGTTTGCCTCTATTTCAAATGTCATTTCAATGGGAGTTAGATGCCTACATATTTTAGAGGATTTCTTTTTAAGGGTGTCACCTTTGGAAGGCATTTGTTTCTCTATGAGTATAGATCAGCTCTAATAAAGCTAATTATCCCGCTATATTGTTCTGGGCTTCCCCTCTTCTAGAGACTGGCGTTTGAGAATGAGGCTCCAGGAATGGGAGTTCAAACTATTTTTGTGGCTGGCATTTCCTGTCACCAGCTCTAAGGGAGGCAGATGCTGCTGAGCCAGGCCTCTGGCTGCATTTTTGTTTTAAGAACATGGTCTTGCCACATTCCTTCGGACAATCCATCGCAAAGCATTTCGGGACACAGTTCTAACCACATACTGCCCTCTAGTGACCAATGTATGCAAAATCAGGACTGGCTACTTTATTCATCCTATTATGAAAGGAGTTAAGGGGATCCCACTTGTGGGGCTTCACACTCTGCAGGTCTCAGGAATGATTGCTTTAGTATCCTATCACTGAACCAACTCAGCTTTTGCAAGGCTGTATTTGCCAAGACTTCTCAAGGTGCTTTAGAAAAGATGTAGAATAATTTCAACTACAATCTGTAGTGCTGAGGTTGAAAGACGATGGAGCTGATTTTTTTAAATATGGCAGTGCCTCTGGCCAAAGTGTAGGATAAAAGATGGTAAGTGCCAGTGTGATAGCCACCCAGTGTGGCATGTTTAGGAGCAAGTAGGACATCAGATGAACCCAGCTTCAGTCTGAGACTTCCAGGGGTAACAGAGAGAGAGAGAGAGAGAGAGAGAGAGGACCACAACAAGAATGACATTCATGGTCATACTGGGGCAAATGTGAAAACCATGAGGCTATTTGACCCCATTTACCTTGGGCAAGAACTTAGTTAAAAAATCAGGTTTCATCCAAACTTCAGCTGTGAAGTCCTATGCCAGGTCCTCCAAAGATCTTGTCATAGTCCTCCAGGATAACATAAGGACATGTGAGGACCTGACAGTTCTTCTGTAAAACACGATATGGAGGAGGGGGGTATGTGAGGATTAGGTGCAATAACTTTAAACCCTTTAAGGAGCAGTAAAGGACACAAATACTTTCTTTCCCTGGCAGTTCACCTTTCAACTGCATTTATTATGAAGATCTGAAAAAGTCCCTAAGACCTTTGACTTCCCAGTATCTTCACTTTTTGCAATCACCCCAGAAACCTTTCACTTCCCTGTCTCACCACCTCTTGTGCTTTCCCGAGACATTTTGCTTCCCCTCTCACACCAACTCAGAGATCTCTTAGTAGACACCATCCACAGAGTCTTTTGACTTCCCTCAGTCTCAAGAGACATTTAATATGTTTTGCTGGGTCCCGTGTTTATGCCATCTTGGATTCTGGACAGTGCATTATGTAGGAATAGTGTATTGCTTGGACTAAACAGTCCCTATAAAAAGCATAAACACAAAGAAAGCACTGTTCCGATCTGATGAAAAGCTGCACCTACAGAAACTGCCTGATGAGTCTCTCTCAGCAGCTGTGGCTACCCCCATCTTGTTTCAGTACAGTTTGTGCTCTAACTGGTTTCCCATCCATCTATTCAGCATAGTAATGGGCACTCAAATAAAAAGTGACGGGCAGACAGGATTAACTGTGGCAGCAGAGAATGGAATGAAAAGCGTTTTAAACAGACTCTGCCCTGATGTTTAAAGAAAAGCTCTACCTGCTTGTCCAAGCAACCCGTACGTTTGTAAAGCAAGAGTCACATCTCACTAGGAATAACCTGTGAGATGTGTTTGAGAGTAGTGTTGTTAATAGGGTGACCAGACAGCAAGTGTGAAAAATCGGGACATGGGGTGGGAGGTAATAGGATCCTATATAAGAAAAAGACCCAAAAATCGGGACTGTCCCTATAAAATCAGGACATCTGGTCACCCTAGTTGTTAACCACATTTGGCATTAATATGCCTCCTCTTGGCTGCAGTTGCTTGGTTGCTGAATGTCACAAACTGTATGATGTAAACTAAGCAGGGGTTCTCAAATTGGGGGTCGGGACCCCTCAGGGGGTGTGAGATTATTACATGGGGGGTCACAAGCTGCCAGCCTCCACCCCAAACCCCGCTTTGTCTCCAGCATTTATAATGGTGTTAAATATATAAAAAAGTGTTTTTAATTTATAAGGGGGGTCAAACTCAGAGGCTTGGTATGTGAAAGGGGTCACCAGTACAAAAGTTTGAGAACCACTGAGAGTATGGGATGACTCCATCTAGAGAATTTAGTCAAGTTGGGTCAGATGCTACAGTCCTTATCCAGAACTCCTAATGATGCTAACAGGATGTTCTTTGCATCAGGATAATAGGATCTAGTTCTATGTCCATACAAATAAAATAAATGATTAAATAAAAAATGGAAATCACATTATTCCCACAGATTACACCTTTCCAGTTTCTCTGCAAATAGAGAAACTAGAACTGGAGGGCTGATGTAAATTAAGGAAAGAGATAGAAAGAAGGAAAGTGAGACAGGAGGAGTGGTAGATATGCTGGAGGGTAGGGATAGGATACAGAGGGACCTAGACCAATTAAGAGGATTGGGCCAAAAGAAACCTGATGAGGTTCAACAGGACAAGTGCAGAGTCCTGCACTTAGGATGGAAGAATCCCATTCACTGCTACAGACTAGGGACCGAGTGGCTAGGAAGCAGTTCTGCAGAAAAGGACCTAGGGGTTACGGTGGACGAGAAGCTGGATATGAGTCAATAGTGTGCCCTTGTTGCCAAGAAGGCTAACGGCATTTTGGGCTGTATAAGTAGGGGCATTGCCAGCAGATCGAGGGACGTGATCGTTTCCCTCTATTTGACATTGGTGAGGCCTCACCTGGAGTACTGTGTCCAGTTTTGAGCCCCACACTACAAGAAGGATGTGGAAAAATTGGAAAGAGTCCAACAGAGGGCAACAAAAATGATTAGGGGGCTGGAGCACATGAGTTATGAGGAGAGGCTGAGGGAACTGGGATTGTTTAGTCTGCAGAAGAGAAGAATGAGGGGGGATTTGATAGCTGCTTTCAACTACCTGAAAGGGGGTTCCAAAGAGGATGGATCTAGACCAGTGGTTCCCAAACTGGGGTTCGTGAACCCCTGGGGGTTCACGAAATGTTACAGGGGGTTCTCGGGAAAAAATTCCCTAATGGCGAACAGAGTTGTCCATAGGGACTCCATAGGGCCAGCAGCCCAGAGCCCCTGGACTTCCAAGAGCTAAGCAGATCAAAGCAAGCATATCTATCACACTGAGATTTAAACTTCAAGACGACTCATAAGAAATGGAAAGGGAAGTGGATATTTGTTGCTGTTTTTAAAATTAAATTGGCAGCTAGTGTTCTTCATAATAATTTTAAAAACAATAAGTTTAAGCTTTGTTGTAACATGCGTTGTTTGCCTGGACTGCTCAAGACCTGAATGCTTGTGTAGGAGGAACTCTTCAAGTTGTCTTCTTAAATACCTTCATGCTGTTTCACATCTGATACTCTTTGATGAAACATAGGAGCCTTGTCTTATAACAGGCTTATTCAAAATGATACAAGCTACGAAAGGAAAGTGAGATCTTGGAAGAGTGTTGCCGTTTTCATAATGTAATAAAATACTGTAATGATGAATAATAATTAATAATAAATAGTGTGTAATAAGCATGTCATAAAAACAAATTTTATATTTCCAAGATCATTACTTTTATAATTTATACTCAGGTAAAGGAGAAAATCCCTGGATATATTCATTTTTAGGAAGGGGTTTGTGAGACTTGACATTTTAGTGAAAGGGGTTCAAAGGTTGTTAAAGTTTGGGAACCACTGATCTAGACTGTTCTCAGTGGTACCAGATGACAGAACAAGGAGTAATGGTCTCAAGTTGCAGTGGGGGAGGTTTAGATTGGATATTAGGAAAAACTTTTTCACTAGGAGGGTGGTGAAGCACTGGAATGGGTTACCTAGGGAAGTGGTGGAATCTCCTTCCTTAGAGGTTTTTAAGGTCAGGCTTGACAAAGCCCTGGCTGGGATGATTTAGTTGGGATTAGGTCCTGCTTTGAGCAGGGGGGGGGGACTAGATGACCTCCTGAGGTCCCTTCCAACCCTGATATTCTATGATTCTATGACAGCTGGAAGGACAGAGAGAAATGGCAAGAGGTGGGAGAGAAGTGTGTAGGTGGGACACCAAGTGAGGACACCCAGATCTAAATAGTTTTCCTTTGACCATGTAGTTGTTTGGTGCTGGATGTCTTGCAGGAACTGCCCTACCTGGGGTCATGAGATCTACTTGGCTTCTTGACAGTTTCCATTATGAAACTCCTTTCTTTCATTTCGCGATTGCCTGTGTGTAGTGGGGGTTGGAGCCTCCAGAGGCTGAAATTAAAAATGTGGCTTCCTAATCTGCCTGTCTCATCCGTGGGCAGGCCCTGAAATGCCAGGCCCCATCCGTCAACTTCTCTTCAGGCACCTCGAGCACCCAACGCACCGAACTGGTGACGCTTAAAGAAGCGTTTCACAAACGTCCACCCCCTCCACCAGCAAAAGAAACCAATCACCCCCTGCATCCCGCCATGGGCTGGATCTTCACCAGGCGCAGAGCTGCTGCACCCAGCACCACACGGGGATCCCCCTCCCTGAGCCTACCGGGCCCCGGCACCCACACAGGGATCCCCTCCCTGAGGCTACGGGGCCCGGCACCCACACGGGGATCCCCCTCCCTGAGCCTATCGGGCCCCGGCACCCACACGGGGATCCCCTCCCTGAGGCTACGGGGCCCGGCACCCACACAGGGATCCCCTCCCTGAGGCTATGGGGGCCCGGCACCCACACGGGGATCCCCCTCCCTGAGCCTACCGGGCCCCGGCACCCACACGGGGATCCCCCTCCCTGAGGCTACGGGGCCCCGGCACCCACACGGAGATCCCCTCCCTGAGGCTACGGGGGCCCGGCACCCACACGGGCCCCCTCCTCTCCCTGCCCCTGTGCGGGGATCCCCGTCTCCCGGGATAGAGGGACTCGGGTCTGATAAGAATCGTCATTCCGCTGGCGACGGGGAAGGTGACGGTTGCCATGGGAACCCCCACAGGCTGAGCCACCCGCCTGCTTCCGTTCCGTTGCCTTCCCACAATGCATTACGTTCCAGCCGCGTTGGAGCTTCCTGATTGGTGGGACCCTTGGGAGCGCTCTCAGAGAGAGAGAGGGCGGTCTGGCCCGGGAGTGGCGGGAGGAAGTACTGAGGGAACATTGCGTTGCCGTTTTCCTCCTCTGTGTCCCAGTGGTCGCACCCAAGGAGCCCGGCCCGGTCGCGGAGAAGCTTCTCCCACTTCGGGCAAGTGGTGCGTTCCGTGTCCCCCCTCCCGAGCGGATGGTAAAAGCCCAGAGAGAGGAGGAACCTATCACCCGCTCGGGAATAGGAGACGTTCGGGGGGGGGCGGGGGGAGCGTGGGTTTGTACCACTCCCAGCACATGGTGCGCGCCAGTCCCCACTCCCCCGGCCTTTGCCAACCCAACCGCCTTAGCCGCCTGGTACCTGCTTATCTCTCAACCAAACTTGCTATCCTGGCTCGTTCCTATTGGCTCGTCATTTTATTAATATACAAATATGGTGACTCCAATACCCAATGGCAGACGGGCAGGTAGTTAACATTCAAGACCACGGGCGGTGAGTGGTTGACGGGTCTCCCTCCTTCTGGCTAGCGGGTTCGGGTGCCCCCTTGCCGCGGCAGGAAGAGGAGGGCGGCATGTGCGGCGGGGCGGGGCTGCGCTGAGCTGAGAGCAGGAGCCGGGAGCCGGAGATGGGGGCGGCCGGGGCCCGCTGGGCGCCTGGGGCGGCTCTGGTGCTCGCGGCCCTGCTGGGGGCCTCGGGAGCCGGCCTGGCCGACAACGTGATCTGGGCAGTGAACGCGGGCGGCGAGGCCCATGTGGACGTGAACGGCATCCACTTCCGCAAAGACCCGCTCGAGGGCCGGGTGGGCCGAGGTGAGGCCCCGGGGGGAGGGAGCCGGAGGCCTGGCCACGTCCCGCCTCCCTCCGATCTGTTCTCGTCATCTCCTCTGCCTTCCCGCCGGCCCCTTCCCGCTCCCCCGTCGCCCCTCCAGTGCGACCAGCCCAGGCTGTGGCACCCCCTGTGCTGCGCGCTGCCCAGGCCCGGGACGGGCAGGCTCCTTGCCAGGCAGCGGGCGGTGTGAGGTGGTGATAGGCGCGCGTCTGAAGGGCACTTAACCCTTCCCTCCCCCTAGCGGCCCAGCCGGCTGCCCCGGCGTGCCCGCCTCATGGCCGGCTCGGTGAGCGCTTGGAGCAGTGGCTAACGGAGCCGTCTGGAGCCCGGCTAGACGCTTTCCCGCTCCCCTGGCCGGGGCTGTTTGGAGGCTTCTGGCTGAGCGGCCGACTGGGGGAAGGTGCCAGGTGCGGACCGGGGCCTGCTGCCCACGTACCCTTACCAGAAGAAAGGCTCCTAGCCAGGTATCTTTCAAAGGGGGGCTAAAGGGACGGCTCCATCCGTCTAGGACTTCGGAGCCCTGCTGGCTTGCGCCAATCTGCACTGATGCTGGAGACCCTAAACAAGCCCTGAGGGGCCAAACTCCCGGGTGCAGCCGCCCTGCATGTCCTCAGTGCGCTAGGTTAGCCTCCCATCCCCTTCTGCCTTGTTTTCCCCCTCCTGCTTCCTCCTGGCCTCTCTCCTCACCTCTTCCTTTCCCCATTTGGCGCTCTTGGCTCCTCTGGAGGAGTTCCCTATCTCGGCAATTCTTGTCTCCAGTCACCCAGCAAGTGTTGAACTCTCCTCCCATCTGTTACAGCGATAAAGGTTCCCCTGCCCCTACACTTCTCTTTGAGTTGGTTGCCATTTTCCTGTTGATAACCTAAGCACTTGCCATGCTGGGTACCTGTTCTGCTCCTTCATTCCCTGTTCTGTAACTTCCAGTCATACTGAGGAGGGTTTTTGTGAGGGGAGTGAAGTGAGACAGGAAAGGAATCGGTGCTTGCCTTGTCACATGCTGTGAGCCATGTGGCAATGGAAGGCTGCCCTTAACACGCTGCCCTTACTCCTCTCCAGATGAGGAAGGGGACCGGGCTGATAGTGCTGAACTGCATGTGAACTTGTATAACACTCAGAGCTACCTGCTTCTGCCACCATAACACACTCTCTGGCCAGGTGCATACACGAGAGCAGCTGTTTGTAGAGCTGCAGAGTCTGACTGTACAGCATGTGCTCTGTTTCAGCAGGCAGGGGCAAACAGTTGGGAGGTTGGTGTCGTCCACCTCTGATTATATCACAAGTCTAGCATGTGATCCTAACTGAGCATAAGTTGCTTATTTGTTCATAGCTGAATGGCTTCACTCTTCTTGAAACTGCTAGGGCGTTAGTGTCTCATTGAGATGAGTCTAGATCTAACTTTTGAGAGGGTAGCCTCCAGCGGGAGATAGAAAAAAGGAAATGAGCACTTTGGGGACCCTGCATCAGACCTCGCAGGAGCAGACTGTTTGAGGTCTCTGTATTGTCCATCAGAAAGCTGTAAATATCAAAGTGATACTTATCAGCAAGAAGCAACAGGAAGTTCTGTGGCACCTTTAAGACTAACAGATATATTGGAGAATAACCTTTTGTGGGTGAATACCCACTTGCATCTGACGAAGTGGGTATTCACCCACAAAAGCTTATGCTCCAATATATCTGTTGGTCTTAAAGGTGCCACAGGACTCTGTTGCTTTTTACAGATCCAGACTAACACGGCTGCCCCCTGATACTTATCAGCAAGAAGAATTTTAAAAGAAGTTATTTAGCTTCTGCTAAACCAGGCCTTTTTTGGGGAAGGGATGCCCACAGGAGCTGAGAGACTGCTATGTTGGCTGTAGCCTGCAAAACTGACTTGCAAAAAAACCACCCCTCTGTTGAGCATGCCCAGTGTTTCACCTGAAATATGGTAGCTCCCTGCTAACTGGATGAGTCTTGCAGGGTTTAGCCTTGTAAAACTTCAAGTTCCCTGCTTTAGACTGCAGGAATGTCATCTGAGGGGAAGTCTGTCCTTATGGACTGAAGTGGAACTTACTCTTGAAAGGTGATGCCAGTTTGGTAGCCTGACCATTCAACAACATGTAGCAACTTGCTTTTTCCAGAGAAACACTCCAGTTTCTGTAGAAGGGGCTGTAAGTTTGAAGCCCCACTGGGAACAGTCTCAGTGAGACAAGCACAGGGTTCAGGCACTTTCCACAGCTGAACTGCATGGTGGCAGGACCCATTACCCAGTGATGGAATTCTACCAGGGGGCAGCAAGGCTGAGCACCTGCTGGTGAATGAGGAACCCTAGTACCTTTTTCATGGGAGGTCACGATAAATGAAAATGTGGCTGCTGGCTCACCCACCATTTCTGGCAGCAGACCTCCAGCCCTGAGGTCATGGCAGGATTCTACATTAGCTGTGCCCTGGGCGAAGGCAGTAAATGGGAATACACTAGTATGGGGTACGTACCACTGTTGTAGCTGCTGAAGCAGTGAAATCAAAAATCCACCAGAGGGTGTAGGACATAGAATATGTTGCAGCTGCACTTTGGATCCTCAGTTCTAGGGTAGGGGAGGAGCCAGTCAGCACTTAAGCCTCATGAAGTGAGATGCTAGTTTCTTTATCTGCCCACAGCATGAATAATGTCTCTTGGGAGCCAAGTTACTGTTTTCCTTTGCCCCACTTCTGGATGTTCAAATATGATAATGGCTGAAGGTAAAGAACATGATCCCTGTTCTAGTCAGGTACTGTTATACCCAGCGTCAAACACTGCGATCCAGATTCAGGCTGTGTTTACACTGCACACCTTACAACGGTACGGCTTTGCCACTGCAGCCGCGCTGTTATAAGGTAAGCCGTGTAGCTGCTCTCTATCGCCAGGAGAGAGCTCTCCTGGTGACAAAAATAAAATCACCTCCAACAAGGGGAAGTAACTTCGTTGACAGGAGAGCAGCTCCCGCCAACGAAGCGCTGTACACGCTGGTGCTTTTTGTCGTTAAAACTTTTGTCGTTCAGGAATAAGTTCCATACCCCTGAGTGATAAAAGTTTTAACAACGAAAGTGTAATGTAGACAAAGCCTCAGTGTTGCAGATGCTGCTGGACTTGTAAAGCCTTGTCTGTGGTGGGGAAATTGCCTGCTGCTGATAATGGTGGCAGCACAATATCACTTAGCTGCAAGTGTAACAAAGGATTGTGTTAAGATACACCCATTATCAGCAACAGGTACCTCTTGTGGTGCAGACAAGGTGAACTACCCATTCAAGGCTTGGGTCTCCTGCCCATCACTGCTACAGCTGCAACATACAGCATCGATGCAGCTCTCCTTGCGGTGATGGTGTCACTACTTACACAGTGCCCTAGATGTGGTTGACCTTTCACACACACACACGTAACAGCCCAGAGGAATTTACCATTTAAATATGTGTACTCTGTAAAGCTTATAAGCTTTTAGTTTGCCCCACCAAAGGCTTATCTGCTGGTGACCTGTATTTCACTAGCTGTAGGTGTTCAAATATCATTATTAATTTTAAGGGGAGGCTGACCTACAACTGTATGATTAACACGTGCAGCTGCAACCTGGAGGAGAATGTCTCTTTGGACTTTAGCAATCTCTTTTTCAATCTGAGGTAAAAAAAAGGTTCATTTTCAAACAGTGCGGCAGTGTTGTGGTTTGCTCCTCCCAAAAGAGTGTTTGTTCATGGTGTCTCACTGAACAGCAGCCTGTTACAATAACCCTGCTGCAACCACAGTGCCGGGCTCAGCAACTAAGACTTTAACCCATGAGGTCAACTGCTATCTTCCTTCTCCTTCAACGGTTTTTATTGCACCATCATTTTAGTTCCCTCAGTTACTCATTCTGCTCCCATTTGTGTGGATGGGCAGGTAATGGCTGCAGCAGAAATCCTGCTGCTGATGGCTTAAAAGTCCTGGGATGGCATTTTAGGGTTGTTTCCCCTCAAGCCTCAAATTCTGATCCTGGGACTTAAGGGAGAAAGTATAACTAAGGGATTTATAGCATATCCAGATGACAAACAAATGAAGATAGTGGCTACTTTTGTTACTTTTAATGTGTAATGGTTTGTTTCTGTCTTGGTGCTTCAGTCATTCTTCACCACAACAAAAATACTGCTAATTCAGATCCACTTCCATTGCATCATGAAGAACTGCAGCATACAAATGAATTAGTCATTTGTGTGTTTGGGTGAATTCACTCTGATGGTCACTATCCCAGCCTGACAACAAACTTCCTTTCTCTGCAGGCTTGTCTCTAACCTGCAGCGTTACATAGGAGTTGAGCTAGTGTTTATGAGCTATTTGGACTACTATAATTAGTTAACATGTAGCTGGAAAAAGAGATGTATTTACAGCAGGATGTGAAAACGGTGAGAGCTCTTCACCTCCTGTGGTTCTGATGATCAAGCCTCCATGACCGTCCCTCCTGGTTACAGAACAATAGCAGCCTTACCCAAGGGTTCTCGCTGTGTAGAACAGGTGTTAGTTTCCTCTCCGTCATTTCCATGGGCTTGGACATAGGTGCTGGGCTATGAGCTGTTGGCTTACTCTGCATTGGCCAACCCAACCCAATGTCTGTTTCCATGGAAATGGGAGTGGAAATAGCAACTGTCAGCTGACAGCTAAAAACTTAGATCAGCTTTCACTGCTGACTGGAAGTGCCAGTTGTGCAGATGCCATCCAGAGTCTCCCCTATTCCATCCGATGAGAATAGCATTTTAGATTGTAAGCTCTTTGGGGCTTATGCCATCTTATGTGTTTGTAGAGTGCCCAGTACAATGGGGCTCTATTGCTGATTGAGTCCCCTGAGTTCCATTATGATACAGATATTAAACAACAAGGAAGGACAAACAAGTATTTAACCTCCATGATTGCTTCAGATACCGGCACAGCTAGAAACATTCTTCATTGTGTAGTGTACAGATAACTGAAGTAAAGGCTCACGCACACATGTGGCTCTGATGTATATCCCATAAAATCATATGAGGTAGTTTGCATGGTCATCAGAGCCCTCGGGTGCGCACATCCTTATTGATTCAGGTTCCCTGCGTGGTGTTTGAAGGATTATTAGCAAGAAGAAAGGGGTTTTATTAAGATCCCTCTAATACATGCAACAGTCTCCCAGCCTGCATGTTTTCTCTTGGGTGGAACATGGCTTTTTAACGTTTTTTTAGGAGAAATTGTAATTAGGTTTTTAATGTCAAGTCAGTTGCAGGGGATGGGATTATATTATCTGAGGTGACTCAGTCCTAAATTGACTTCATTTCATTTGTGCACTGCATCATGTTGGTTAAAACATTAGAAGTTCTAAGTGCTCTTTCTCTAGAGAAGTCTGATCTCATGGGCAAGTCCTCTGATGCTGTAGGTCTGGCTTGACATGGGTGAGGCCTTATTTCTTGGGAGACAGGATTAGGGAGGTAAATGGATCAACAGGCTGGAAACAATGTCTGTACTAGCTAAAATATGGGGAATGCCCAGGGAACCATTTACAATGGACAGGGTAACAAAGGATAAGATAAACCTGGATTGTAAGCTGAGGTAAAGAGTAAGTTATGCATGGACAGTGCGTGCTGTACAGGGTTTGGTTTCTACAAAGTGATTTAAGCCAATTCCAAAATGTGTGATGTAGTGTAATTTGTAAACGTATATAAGGGAAGAGATTTGCTGTGTAACTCTGGATGTGTGGTATACTCTATACACACACCCTATCCTTGAGTCTGATCAATGTAGCTTTACTATATGCCAAATAAAGGAAGCTGAGAAATTAGACTGGAGTCGAACTGAGATCTTGGGGAACCAAGTGGAAGAGGTCTCGGGGGAACCTTAGTGCACCCAGTCCGTGAAATAGGACCTTTTCTCTGCTAACTGGCTTGGGGATGGTTGATAGTCAGAACTGTGTTTCTGTAGGATTCAGGTTTCCTCCAGCCACTGCTCAACCTGCCTTCCCCTCTGGTGTACTGGATTAAAAAAAGAAGTGTGGCTGTTGGTAAAGTGGGGATGGGGACACTTGAAAGGAAGTAGTGCCCCCCATTGGTCAGAATTAGGAGGGACTATGGGGCCTAAAGAGAATTGGTCCTCTTGCAGGTGCTTGGAGGTTGTTTATAGAGTTGTCTTCTGCCGATGCCTCAGAAGTTAACCCTTCCATTCTTGTTGATTTTATATTTGGAACCCAGCCTCTGACTATGGCATGAAGCTGCCAATCTTGCGGTCCAACACAGAGGATCAGATTCTGTACCAGACTGAGCGTTACAACGAGGAGACCTTTGGGTATGAAGTCCCCATTAAGGAGGAGGGCGACTACGTTGTGGTGTTGAAGTTTGCTGAAGTCTATTTTGCACAG
>NC_048312.1:21094533-21158169 GCF_013100865.1 Trachemys scripta elegans | reverse complement strand
GACCCCCCCCCCCCCCCGAGTGCCAAGCCCCGCGATGCCCCCCCCCCGCCGAGCACTGCGCCACCGGAGCCCGCCCCCTGCCAAGTGCCGCCGGAACCCCCCTCCAGCGCCGTGCCCGCGCCGCACCCCGGAACTCCGAGCGCCGAGCCCCACGCTGCGCTGCGCCGCTGGAGCCCGCCCCCGCCGAAACCCCCTTCCAGCGCCGCGCCCGCACTGCCCCCTCGCCGAGCCCTGCGCAACCGGAGCCCGCCCCCCCAGTGCTGCGCCGCCGGATTGCCCCCCCACAGAATGCCGTGACACGCTCCCTCCGCCGCCCCTTACCAGGTGCCGCCCCAAGCATGTGCTTGGGTGCCTGGATCCGGCCCTGCCAACTACTGGCCTGAAACTCTGACAAGGTGCACAGCCATAACCTAGAGGGGAAGGTTTGACTTTATGGGTCTAGTAACTCTGATCATGCAAGTGACATCATGTGTGTGGACTGCTTCAGCTGCATGGAATCCTATTGAATTCAAAGGAGCTCCATGCAGGTGTAGGGGTCTTGCCTGCCCAAGTAGCTGGGTATCTTAGCGATATTGTCAGGCTATATTTTGATAGCAAATGTGTAAGCTTTGTTCTGAAAAAAAAAAATTAACTAGAAACAAACATCATTATTTTCTGCCTTTTATTTTTTTTATTCCAAGAAAAACAGTGTTACCCCCTCGCCACCCCCACATAAAAAAACAAATGTTTCCTTGTTTTTCAAAGCCAATATTGGATTATAATGGTAGTGCATGAGAAGTTGAAAGTGAAATTGACTAAAAGCAAAGTATAAATGAGTGAAATGTCTAAATTTCTCTTGCCCAAATTGAGATGCAAAATGTGAACAAATAGCAAAAAAAGACAGATAAATTAGTTAAAAATTTTAAGCAATTTCATATGATATAGATAATTAAGCTTGAGATGTTACGTATCTTTTCAGAGTAATATCCTCAGAGCTGCTACCTTTTCTTTCGATTTGAGTGAGTTCTTAACAAACAAAAATTCCATAATGAGATATGTTAGGGCCTGAATCTGATCTCAGACTAATTGTATTACTGATGTGTAACTTCATTGTCTTCAGTGCAGTCAGTCCTTAAAGTCTTGTTTACCGTTGGAAATTTACCAAAATAGGTATTCTGGAATAGCTCCCTGTGTGGGCACTCTTATTCCAGAATAAAAGTGCCTTTTTCTGATTTAGCTTACTCCACTTTGGAAGTGGAATTAATAATTATTCCAAAATAGCTATTTCAGTAAATTTCCAAGTGTAGGAAAGCCCTTACACAGTGTAAATGAAATCAGAATCAGACCTTCAGCACTTTGTCCTACCTTTATTTTTTCCTGCAATCTTTTGTTGCAGGCATGTTCTTCTCAGTCAGTAGGACTTGTAGAGAGCCTGGAATTTACAATATTTAACTGGTCAGTTTAGCCTTTTTGAGGATGAAAGAATCTGCAACTAACAGGTGTTACAGTTTCAGGGTAACAGCACTTATATTCCCCCTTTATGGACCCTCAAGGACATCCACTTAATGTTTCTGGCTTCCAGCTGTCACCTCTCTTGGGTGGAGACCCACATCTCTCCCTTCTGATAGGGGGTTTTAAGGCTGCACAGCTCCCTGCCTTACACTGCGATATACCCATCAAACCAGACCTGCCTGAAAAGGTCAGTGCCTGTCCTTTGCTCTCTCTCCAAGGACTATGAACAGTATAAAAGGCCTATGAATGGCGTATTGCCCACAGTTACAAGTTACCAGACGTCTTTCTAAGCAAGCATATTTATTCATAAGGTAAATGCATAATAGAAACCTAATGAAAATAATAAACAAATTGACACACACTAAACATACCTGGAGTCATCCATCAATCTTGTGGAGCCATATTAGGCAAAAGTCTTTCCAACCTTTCTACAAGGGTTGGAGTCCACCATGGCTAGAGGGCCCTGTCCGCTTGCTGGTTCAGAAAGAAGGACCTGAGTCAGTTTAAACCTAGCCTTTTTAAATCAAAATCCCTTTTTGTCTGTTTCAGGGGGGGGGGGTCAATGAAACAGTATATGAATGCCTCCTTAGGTGTTTATAACCTAAGGAGGTGTTTTGGAGGTGTTTATAACCTAGGGTGATGCACCTTAATCATCCCACTGTTTTTATTTTTTGGCAGACTTCTGGCAACTCTTCCCCTTGGAGCTACATATAATCCCTGGCCCACAGTGATGCATAGCTATTCATAACCTTCATGCAATATGTTCCCACAATATGTCACACAGGCATGACACAAAATTTGTGCCATAAAGTGTCACTGTGATTAGTATCAGTTGCAGAAGGTTCACAATGGGAGTGTCAGAGATGGTTTTGAGTTTAGTGTTGTATTTCAGTCTTAATCATGTGTGAAATGCTTATTTATTCTGTTTGTATGGTATGTATATTGCTTAATCCCCCAAAACATTTCTAATGATTGCTTGTGGCTTTAATAGGAAGTGCTGATGGCATTGTATATCTGGTGGGAAACTTTACAAATTATTCATCTATCTATCCCAATGCCAGTCACAATGATGTCTGGGTGCTAATCTCCAACTAGAATAGCTTTTTCTCTGGGGTCTATGCTTTCTGTTACTGCAATACACATTTACTGAAAAAAAAAATCAATAACTCTTAGCATTATATACTCACATTTCCTATGTACTTAAAACTTCACAGGCACTGTAGCAACTGATAAAGGAGGCTTTGAGTCTCCACATTTATTAGGCTTTTATATTTATAATACATCACACTAAATTTATGTTGCTCATACCTATAAAGTTGGATTTTTCTCTGTGATATCTAGTGGACCAAATTCTGCTTAGTTGCACTGTTGTAAATAAGAGCAGAATTTGGCTCATACTTCATGTCTGCATTATACCTGTATGTGCAAATATAAAATGTATTATTTGCCATGGTAATTTTAACTTATTAGGCATTTGTATATATTATTCCTTATTATAATTAGTTAAGAAAATATAGTTTAAAAAACCTTGTAGTGAATTTTCTTTTCTTTGGTTAACCCATTTCTCCTGAACCTTGGCGGTTTCTTAGATGTACAAATGTGTGTGTTGTCTTCTGTCTTTATAGGAACTCAAAATCTAAGGGCATCAGCAGTAAAACTGAAACTGGCTTATATTTTGCCACCATTTCTGTGTCCTTAAAAAATACCTGTTTTTGGAGATATGACAGCCTAGAATGAAACATAGGTCTCCATTCATGCAGCTGCTGCAGCCTTACAGCTCAAACCTGTCAAAAATGTTTTTTTTCCTTTCTCCCACTCGCTGTTCTCTCTTGCATTCTTCTCCCTTCATTTTGGTGCTGGGCTCTCTAAGATTATCTCAGTTTTACTTTTTCTTCTGCAGAGGCAGCTTTTGGAACTTGTGAAAACCTTGGGTGATAGGCTGGGCTAGGAGAACTCTAGGAGAACTCTGTTTGTGGGACAGGCCTGAATTGTACATGGGGCATGTGTAATTTGCTATTCTCTGACTGCATTTTTCAGGGAGGAAGGGGGACAATGAGAGCCTTCAAAAATAACCTTGCTGAATTGAAGCTGGCCCTGCTTTCCTGCCCCTGTCTCTCAGACCGGGTGTTTATTTTTGTTCATTAACAGTATGTGAGATTTTTCTTTCTCCCTTTTCTCTCCCCCTCTCCTTTTCCTGTTTTTCTCCCTCATTCCCCATATCCATCCTTGTGCTGCTGCTTATCTCTGAGATTTTCTTTCTCTCCACTCTCACCCTGCCTGTGATTAAGCGCCTGGAATATTTCCAGCCTGATGACTGCAGAGTTTCGCAATGAGACTCTTGTGGGAATTACTGCAGTAGGGCTGTCTCTCAAAATGCACTGCTCATAGGAGCCAGGCTATACTATACTTGTGTGTGTGTGTGTTTTGAAAATGCCTAGTATGTTAAAAGCACTGCTGCAATTCAAATAATAATGGTCTGGTGCAGGAGTACATGTTCAGAGGGATGTAAAATTATTTAGTTACTGATTATTGCTACAAAACATCTGATATGCTCATCCCCAACCCCCCATCTTCCTTTCTGTTGAAATGTATAGACATTTTCACAAGTTCTAATAGCACTGACCTTTCCATCTGCTTTTTTGTGAGTTAGGTCTGAACCAAAACCTGTTTCTAACCCTCCCCCCCACCCCCCCACCATCACCACCACAATCTCTCTCTCATTGGGCACATTTGAAATCCAAACCCACAGCCTGAACCAAAACTCCAGATCCCCAAAGTCCTGAACTTTGGTGGTAGTTGAAATCTGGATCTGAATTCTGTGACTTGAGTTTCTCTAATGACCAGAAATGAACTGGGTCCCTTTTGGTCGAAGAAGTCAGTTACATTATCATATTGCAGATTTGTTTGGTAGTTTTCTTGTCCTTTGTTAAGCCCTCTTCTGGGAAGGAAAGGTGGAGAAGGCGTCTTCAGGGAACATAGCTGAACAGAAACCTTATTAGCTGTGTGTGAGTGTGAAATTGAGTTGGGATTTTCCTCAAGTCATGAGATAACCTTGCCTTCAGTGCTGCTATTATGCCCTCCATGGCTAGAAAAATGTGCATACACTCATTCTTAACCCATCGCTGTAAAAATGGCTTTTATCACAGTGTATGCTCACTAGATTGAAAAACAGATTGGATCTGCTATCTCAGAAGCTTGAGGGGATAAATGGATCTTTTCTTTAATTACTTAGCTTCCATGATGAGGTTACTTTTCAGTACATGAATATCCAAAGTGTTGTGATTTGTTGCAGTGCCATATTATTGCATCATGTTGTGATGTTACAACACAATGCAACAGCAACACAACACAAAGTCAGCCCAGAACTAAGAAACAAATGTTTTATTTTTGTTTTTCTGTCTCCAAGCTAAAGTCAGGACTTCTTGGGTTCTGCAAGTTTATGGTGGCCCTAACTCTTGATGCAGTTAAACTTTATTCAAGGACATTGTCCTAATTGGTTTGGACTGAAAGCAGGGACCTGCTATTTGTTCTTTGTCTTCTGCACAAGGCTGTGTACACTAATGGTACTCTGTGGTATCACTTAATATCAGAGTTCCAGGTGCCAGAGTAAGCAATTTTCCCCATGAGGTTTACATCTGTCGCTTGAAGAGGTTGCTGTCAATATTACCCACTGTCTGAGACTATCCAGAATTAACAAGCAAGCTAATTCAGAACTAAGGTTAAACTTTCAACAAACTTAAACATTTGAAAGTATGTAAGCAGGGGGGAAAGATCTAGAAAGGTAAGGAAGAGAAAAGAGGTATAACTAACCTACCTCTTTATTCCCCTCTCTGTGGAGGTCTGAAAGGACTTCTGGTCAATGGAAACAGGACATTTTTAGCAATAATTGGCCAGATTCTGGCTGGTCCTGTATGGATGCACAAGGGGTAGGAAGAGGAAGACAACTAAGCCTTGACTCTGTTGCCCTGCATAGGAGTATGAGTACTTCCAGGTTAACGTCACTGCTACACTAGCTCCCCAGAGGGGATGGTCAAGGGTAGGACTGTGACACAGCCCTTCCTCTGCACTGGGCTTGCTGTACTGTGGGTGACTACACTCCCATTCCAGTCAGCGTTTTCCTGGAGGAATTCTGGCAATTCCTGTGGAGACTCCAGTTGCTGCGTGGCCCCTCCTCACTCCGCTCCAATATCTCAAGCCACAGTCTGACTTAAATAATTTATCGGTTAAGGTAGATCAGAGTGTCTTTATTGTGGGTTTTTTTCTGTTTTTACGTAAAATGTTCTTAGATTCCTCCTCCTCCTCCAAACTTCCACTGCATTCCCCATCCCCCTCTCCTCTTCCTCCTCCCTTCTCTTTCTCCTCACAAGTCCCTAGGTATCTTTTATCCAGCTTCCCCCAACAGAATCCTCTTTCTGCTTTCCTCCCCACAATCCACCCACTAAAAATATTTTCTCCCTGGCCTCATGGAGCATCACTATGGTGATGTCATGATGTCATTGTACTAGGAACTGTCACCTAGGAGATGGCGTGATGTCATTGTACTGGAGACAGTTGCTAGGGTGATTGCGGTGGGGAACAGGGGCTGTCACATGACCCACATCAGGAAATGTTCCCATTAAGGAGGAAAGAGAAGTAAGTGTGTGTGTGTGTGGAGTGGGAATGAAAAAGAAGCCGACTGAGATTCAGAAATCTCAGTTTTCGGTTTATCTTGATATAGAATACTCAATTAGACTGGTCACAGCTTATCTATGTTCTTTCATGTATTTCCTAATGTGCCTGTCACCATAGGTAGCATCAGGCCATAATAGAAGTGGAATAAGCCATAGTCCAGTTGTGTTCCCTGGTGGGATGGGTTCTTATCTTTATTGCTCTGTCCATCCTCTTTTGCTGTCAGGTTCCTCTCATTTCCATGATGAATAATCCAGCCCTGTCACTGACCACACAGATAGCTTTGGTATGTTACATATGCAAACTTCATGTGGCTGAGGGGTATATAGTTCTGTACCTCAACCAGCAATCTGAGTTTCCCCCCTTCTGCCTCCCCCATTTCTGTTTCCAGTTTATCACTGATGATGGGAACATTCCGTAGTAATTCCAGCAGCTCCAGGAAATGTCTAACATGAAAGGTGAAACAAGTTAAACAAAAAGGAAGACGCAGCCATTATAGGTCAATAATGGCCAATCCCAGATGAAATCCCTTCTGGAAGACACCACAAAGGTGTAGCAGGCAGAATTAGGTTGCAGGAGTTCAGAATTTTAAAATACAATATGGTCAAGTAATTGCGGAAAAGGTTTGCGAGAGAGGATTGTTCTGATATCCTGGATGAAGCACTGAATCACTGCATTTTCTCAGGCAACCTATCTGGCCTCTGCCTTAATCAGCCCAGCAGGACAATCTGTAAAAAGCTAGGAATCTCCGTGACCAACCCATATAGCATCTGAGATGAACTTTCCCGTAGAAACAAATGACCAAAAGTAGCAAGTAAGACTTCATCTGACCCAAAGACAAAGAGGAAGAGAACTGTCCAGTGGTTGGGGTGCTTGTCAGAGACCTGGGTTTGATTCCCCTGTTCCGCCAATAACACTTTCTGTGACCTTTTGAAAGTCACTTAGTCTCTCTGTGCCTCAGTTCCTCATACTGTAAAATAGGGATAATGGAACTGCTCTACCTCACAGGGGAATTAAAGATAAATGCATTAAAGTTTGGGAGGCACTCAGATATATAAATGGCCATATTATAAATACATAAAGTAGATAAATTATTTAGATTTACCCAGCCAATAAATATTTGTGCTGAAGTAGGAGATATGTTTAAGTTGATACTGTCCTGCAGTGGTAAGATTGGCTTCAATCCTTGGGTCTCGTGAAGCTGTGCTTGGTGCAAAACCTGGGGGCTAGAAAAGGTGATTTTATACCATCTTTGTGCTTCTGCATCTTTGGGTCTGCCTGGCCCCCAAAATAATTTAGAGCAGCATCAATAAATGCAGTAAATAATGTACAGTTACCTGCAATAGTCCACAGGGACTTGTTGTGGCACCTGAGGAGTCACTGGAGTACAATCTACTCCAGCATTACCCCTAAGCCAAAGGCTATGCAGGGGAGTGGCATGGAATAAACTATATGCCATCTGAGGATTTCCCTCTGCCCTTTTCAGATGGACACATAAGCCAGTTTTTGCTCCATTAGACAGAAGTGCCTTATGAAGCCTGAGAAGCTGACCCATTGTCTCCCCAAACCAAACTGCTAATGTTGGAGACCTGAATGGATGGGGAGGGAAATGGATGATGTGTCCAGGTAAAATGGGTGGCTTGAGCCTGTTGCTCCAAAATAGCCTGCGACTCAGAATGCTGTTTGAATGTTCTGTCAGAATGGATCTTCTTCTAATATTGACCATATATGGCTTGTTGGGAAAACATTGGACCATGTCCTTCAGGTAAGGACTTAAATTCTAACGTTATCAATGGACATCAAAAGATCTGGTGCCTATGGCTTGAGTATGCATGAATGTGTATATGTGTAGGAGTGTTTGCAGGGGTGTGTGCTTATGTGCGTGTACATTTGAATAAATACAGAGGTGTGTGAGATTTTGTGTGGGACAGTGTGTGAATGCACTTGAGTGTGCATAGGGATGTGTGGGAATGTGGCTGTGTGGTAGGAATGGCATCACATGGCAGGTGTGTGTGTGTGTGTATGAATGTGCATGTGAGTAGCTCTGGTATAGCAGTGCGTATATTTTGCCTGTAGTCACTCTGTGGATGAATACACTGTTATGAAAGCTGCTTCTCTAGCCTCTTTGTGTTTCAAAAGAATTTCTTGTTCCCCATGCAGTCATAGGAGTAACTAACTACACGACAGCAGAACAAATTGTCTCTGTTCTTAATGTCTGTGCAAATTTTCCAGAGCTCTATTAGAAGCTATAGCTTGCAAGCTACTGCATTTCAGTGGCATTAAGCAGTTGCAGAAGTCTGCCAGAAGTATTACCTAATAAGCATAATTTCTGTCTTCTCTGCATCTGCTATGGAGCCAGGATATGTATATGCAACTCAGATCTCCTGTTCCATACTAGCCACAGCCTCCAAAGGAGTAGAAGAGAGGGTCTTGATAAAGTGGTCATCTCAATTAAATAACTACCAAAATAATCAGTTACTGAACTCCCTCAGATATGAAGAACGAGCAGAAACAAAGTACCAGTGAAGTGCATCCATTTTTTTGTGTCCTGATAAAGTGAACCCTGAAGCCTTGTGTCTAACTCCTAACATCTCCAGGCCAGTGATTCTAAATTTGTTTCATACCATGGTGTGTTACATCAGAAAAACATGTTTGGACCCTTCCCCACATAGTTTTGGGTACCTCCTCTCATCTAGCTGTACAGAGAGGATGGTTAATGGCCCTCTTGGAGGCTGAGAACTCATGTGCTAGGCTAAAAACCCAAAATCACACTAATTTTATTGCATTTTGAGCTAGGAACAGGAATTCCATTGGAGAAAACATTGCCACTGGTGGCAAGCCTGATCTGAGAGCTCAAAACAGGAGAATTTTGGAACCCCTGAGATTTGTGGAGGATTCCAAGGTTCCTGATATGAAAGGTGTAGTGTAGAAACTTGTGATTGGGGTAGGATTTGAGTGTTCATTGGCTTTATGATTGTCTTCAGCCAATCAGAGTACAACTATTTGCACATTGGGATGTTGAGAAATAACCTTACACTCAATATGCAAATCAGTCCCACTGAGCCAATCAGACATCAGGGTCTTGCATAATTGGGATATGTGGGTCTATAATTGTACGCCTTTCCTGGGTCCTCATTGGCCGAGGTAATTCCATTTCAATATCACTAACTATAAAGAGTTCTGTAGAGTTTCTAGATAGGCCTGATTTATTGCTCAGCTTTGCATCTCTCCTCTCCCGCATCCCCATGTCCTCTTTTGTTAGGAGGGTACAGGACAGCCAGCCCCCCAGGAACAATCCTATACTAATAACCAGAGATGTCAGACTAATAAGGGATTACGCTGCTTTCTAGCAATTAGGAAGCACAAGGGACCAGGGTCAGTAAAACCCTGAGGGGAGAGAGTTGAGAGTGGGAAGAAGTAGCATGCAGCAATGCTGAGCAGATAGCTCTGTGTGTGATGCAACTCAGCTTTTACTGGACAATACTGCCACCTAGTGGAGTACTTTGCTTTTACATTGAGTCTGTACTGTGCTCTGTAAATGAGATCTGGGGTCTTATGCTAGTAATAAAAATCAAGGATAGTTCTTCTAGCATCTTAAGTGACTGGCACAGAAACTGCTCTGTAGAAGCCGCACTGTTTTAAATTTGAAAGATATTTGTATTACTGTTTGTCAAGTCTGAATCTGGATATTTAAAACATTTGGTTCAGAAATACATCCTTTGCTCAGATATGGTATTAATATAATTTACATTTTGAGAGTGTAATTCATCTGTAAGGATGCCAAATGCTTTACAACTACATGCATAAATGCAGCAATCTCTGGGGTGGAAGGGCTGTAACTGACTCATGGTATGCTAACAGTGTGGGGCTGGAAGGAAGTGTCTGGCAGTCAGCAGGGATAATTCCTAATTTAAGTGAATTTAATGATCATGAAAGGTGCTAGCCTATCTGAAATCCTGGAAGGATGTGGAGAGAGGCCACAGAGCCAGGAATAAACTGAACACAGACAACAGATCATGAAATGGGAATGGGAGTGGGGTCAAAGGTGTGAAACAGGGGAAGCAGATTGGGATTCTCTGCTCAGTATCCCTGAAAATGTCCACTGCTTCATGAAGGAGTCCAAGGAGACGATGAATGTTGCCCAGAGGAGCCTGCCCAGATGCATGAAATGACCAGGGAATGGATAAAGACAAGTTGGAGAGCTTGTAAATCCTCCTTCATTAGTAGATGGCCATTTTGGGCCAGTGCAGGGAGGAGGCTGATGAGAAATGTTGTGACTTAGTGGGGCCTTAGTGGGTGTGCATAGAGGAGCAGGTGTGGGGAAAAGTTTCAGCCAGAGCCTCAGCAAGAGACAGATTTAAACTAGCTTGATATGTTATACCTCAGGGATTGGCACACGAACCGATTTTTGAAGGCACACAGTGGCTGGCTGAGCACCTCAGCCCACCGCCGCTTTGGGGTTCTGACTGCTGCCCCATTGCCAGCCGGGGTCCCAGCCACCAGCCCCACTCAGCGCCCACTGCTGGCCTGGGGACCCCCAGGGAACCTCAGGCCGGCGGCTGAGACCCCGGCTGGCAGGAGCTGGCGGCCGGAATTCCAGAGTGGCGGTCGGCTGAGCCGCTCAGCCTGCTGCCGGCCTGGGGTTCCATTCACTCAGCTGGCAGTGGGCTGAGCGGGGCTGGCGGCGGGCTGAGTGGCTCAGTCCGCTGCCAGTCTGGGGTGCTGCCGGGTCTAAGGTCTCGGCCACCAGCCCCGCTCAACCCGCACCAGCCCCACTCAGCCCAGACCGGCAGCAGGCTGAGCAGGGCCTGGGATTCTTGTCTGGGGTTCCAGCCACCAGCTCCGCTCAGCTCGCTGCCAGTCTGGGGTTCCATTCACTCAGCTGGCAGCGGGCTGAGTGAGGTCAGTGGCCGGGACCCTAGACCTGCAACAGATGAGCTGCTGGCCCCCCTCAGCCAGCTACCACCCTGGGGTTCTGCTCACCCATGCCGGCAGGAGGCTGAGAGGGGCTGGCGGCTGGGACCCCAACTGGCAAGGGGCCAGCAGCTGGAGCCCCAGGCTGGCAGCAGGCTGAGTGCTGCCGGCACCCCAGACTGGCAGTGGACTGAGCCACTCAGCCCCCCACTGACCCTGCTCAGCCCGCCACGGGCCTGCTCACTTTGTAAACTGGGGTGAATGGAACCCCAGACTGGCAGCGGACTGAGCCACTCAGCCCCCCACTGGCCCTGCTCAGCCTGCCATGGGGTGAATGGAACCCCAGACTGGCAGTGGGCTGAGCAGGGCTGGTGGCTGGAACCCCAGACAAGGATCCCAGGCAAGGATCACACTAAATTGATAAGATCTGCATATGAATTTTATTTTAAATGAAGCTTCTTAAATATTTTAAAAACCTTATTTACTTTAAATACAACAATAGTTTATTTATATAATATAGACATAGAGATAGACCTTCTACAAACGTTAAAATGTATTCCTGGCATGTGAAACCTTAAATTACAGTGAACTTTTCACACCATTTCTGAAAGGTTGCCGTCCCTTGTTATACCTCATGACTGCAGTTTAGACATGTCCATAAAAAGAGGCTCTGGGTATTGTTCAGAGATGGAACAGTAGGTGAATATGCAGCCTGCTCAGGTAGTGTGCTGGAGGTGGGCAGGGGAGCTCGCAGGCCAGAGGCCTGTTGACAAGCTGCTATGGGCCAAGGGGATTAATTTCTTCATTTATCTCATGTAGAGTCAGGAGGAGAGGAATCCAGACAAGATGACAGTGAAGAAGTTAAAGTAACCAATGGCTGGCCTCCTCATGAAGTGCAAATGCAAGACCTGCTCATCTCCTGGTAAAATGGTGATAATGGATAATAGGCACAGTAAGTACAATCAGAAAAAGAGAGAGTGAGATGAATGGATAGGCTTTGTGGGACTTATTATACCCACAAAGGGGAATGGATGCAAGAAGGCAAGGTGTTTGCCTTGCAATAGACAGGAAAGGCTTTGATATATTTAAAAGCCATAAGGGTCATCAATATATAGATTAATTAATTTAGTATCTAATAATATAGAGTGCAAAGTGCCTTACAAACCAAGGTTAGCATCATTATCCCTCTTTTACAGATGAGGAAACAGAGGTACAGAAGTCAAGTGATTTACCCATGGTCATATGGTGAATTAGTGATACAGCCAGGTATAGGCTTCAGGCTTTCCGACTACCAATACACTGGACCAGACCACTTCTCTGTCTACTGAATGGAATTGATTCGGAATATTTTAATCATGGTATCTGATAGTATAATGGTAGGTGAAAGTAATTGTTAAAGAAGTTTACGAAGTCAGCTTTTCGGGGGCAAGGACTATGCCTCTTTATATGTTTATAGAGAACTAAGCACAGTGTTGTGCTCCATAAACAATAAGAGCAAACTGCCTACTTCAGGAAAGGAAAGATAGGAGACTAATGAGCTGAGGCACCCAGTGTGTGGAGCCTGTCAGGAAATCAAACTACCCATGAATGCTGGAAGGATGGGGACTGAAGATTGCTGCTGATTATTTATCCATCTGGTGAAACTGCTCTGCAATATCAGTGCTGTTTTCACTGGAAACTTTCTGTGCTCTGGCCCCTCTGCAGAACCGTGAGAGGCTGATTTACTGCACATAAGAGTATTACTGTTCCCTGTTGAACCTTTGTGACTGACTGCCCCAGTCTGCAGGCTTCAAAGAGGCTGCACTCACTGTTGAAACTTGCTGATTGAGTTTTACATTGATCATGCTTTAGTCTAATGCATCAGATTGATCCCTAGTGTACTTCCGCTGAAGCTAAAGGAGTAGTGACATGGATGAATTTGATTTTACATTTGATGTTCAGCAAGGCTTGTTATGACACAATAACAGCAATCTTGATTGCATACATCAGGCTCATTGTGTTTGTGTGGTGAAAGAGATTAAACAGGTTCTTCATTTAAACAAACTCCCCATTTGGAAAAGCTCTGCTTTCTTCCCTTCTTCCTTTTCCTCACCTAAGCTCCCTCTATTGTTTCAGTACAAGGGTTGCATTTACTCACACCTATTTTATTCAGTTAACCTTGAATACAGGAGGTCCCCACGCTAATTGTTTTGTTGTATTTATGAATAGTTCTATCCCCTTTCTTTCCACCTGTCTTTCAGATCTTGTTTCCATTCATTTTATAATCTTTACACTGTTCCTCTTGTTCAAATGAAACAGTTAAACACCTTTTTTCTCTGACTAAAGTTTCTGATTGTTTCAGGTAAACAAACCAAGCAGATAAGTGTAGATTACAGCGCTTCCCTCCCTAGAGAATAAATCAGTGAAGTTTGATAGGGAGCCAGCTGAAGAACAAAGAGAAGAAAGGTTCCATGTGCTTCTATTTGAGGAAAAAGAAAAGGTGATCAGTCAGATGTCTACAGCATAGCACAGACAAACCTAGTTAAGTTTTACAGTTCTATTGCACCAGAAGCAATTCCTGTGAAAAAGTCCCAAAGTATAAACTATTTGTTTTTAATTTATTGAGAGTATCCAGGCTTTAATAAGTAGCTATCTGCAAATCTGCCATCTTTCTTTGTTTCATTTTCCCATTCTTTTGATCTTGGAGCTGTTGTCACCTTCCAGTGTTGAGGATCCAGTCTTTAGCTTACAGGTGAGGCTTTGAGGAACCATCTGTTGACAGAATCTGAATCTAAGCAATTTAAAGATTGCTGCCAGCAAAAATAAAGTAAGAAAGGGCAGAAGTCACTTTGAGCATGAGCTTGATTCTTGTGCACACCTGTTCCTGAGCATTCTTACCAAAAGGCATTCCCAGAGCAGATGTACCAAAGAAGTACAGATGCTTGACATCTTCAACAGACAAAAGGGCATCTTTGCTTCCCACTGCATGTATTTTGGCTGGGGTGCTGTCAAAATAAGTTTTGTTATGAGCCTAACCTTGGCGGTCAGAAGTGGTGTGTCTGACATTCAGCCTCATCACAGTGGCCCTCCAAGATGTTAGATGTCCGATTCTATTCCCATATTGTCCTCAGCTGGGGCAAGTGTATATCTAAAAGACAGTGGAGATGGCTGTAGCTGGCGTCTTCAAGAATCAATCTTTTGCCAAAAGACAGTGAGGGCCTAGAAGTGATTCTCAAATCTAGCCGAGTTACGTCAACTGTAACATTGATTATATGTTATGCCTCTACCAAAATTGGGTGAGTTGGCTGCAAATAACTGTATGGAGTTCTGTAAACAAGATATGGGTTAGCATTGTAGCTCTCTGAAAAGCCTCACATAATGCTTTTGCCATATGAACTTTCACATCTTTAGTTTCCCTCTATCAGAAAGACAGGCTGCACACGCTATTGATTCAGCAAATAATAAAGGACTGAATCATGTGGATCTAGTTAATTCTGTTCAAATACATCTAGTAACATATATTACAGGAAGAAGGATACTAATTGCCTGTAATAGATAGAGACCAATAGATGTGGAATTGTCAGTGATATGAGAGACTCTGCCCATACCCACGCTAGGTTGGTGAGTGTAGTATCCCTGCCTCAATCTTGGCCGTACTGAAGGCCATACTTTATATTTTAGGATTAAAGAGCCTAATAACCTCCCCGATCCCCAAAAGAGATGCATCCTTTTTTTGCAAGAGATAATTCTCCATTACCAAAAAACACTATTTAGAGTATTAATTCTGGGGTATTTGGGGGGAGAGAGAACCAGAGCTCAGCACAAAATAGTCCAGACAGTTTATTCACATACACAACCTCAATAGGGTCATCAAGAACCTGCCCCTCCACAGCTCTGTGTAACAATCAAACCCTAATCCAGAGCCCACAGCTAACTAACTGAGGGGGACTTTTCTTCACTAGAAAATTAGGTCAGTTTAGCACATAAACATGAGTAGTTGCTTTAACTTCTGTGATGTAGAACATAACTTTTTTGCAGTCGGTGTAGATAGGGACAAGTCAGATGTGGCTAACTGCACTCAGCTGGTCATAGGTAACGCTGGTTTCAGTAAGGTTTACCCATAACCTGCCGGCATGATCTGAAACCCAACAGCCCTGGTCTGTGCTGACCGTTAAGTCGTGTTTTTCAGATTAATGAGAGTCCTCAAATGTGGCCAAACTTTCTAGGGAAAACAAGCCATGAAAGTCTAGGTTCAGCTTTCATGCCAATGAGCTCCTGCTCCCCAATTAGCAGTGCTGTGGGTCAGCTCCTCAGAGCTCCCACTGAGCCCAGAATTGGGGCAGAGCTCCTTGCAGCTTTGGGTAACTTTGGGTACTGTGCAGAATGCTGTCTGTAACTGCTATTCAGGTTTCTACAGGGCAGGTGGCAGCACTCTTACCTTGTTATATCAAATGACACCATTTGAACTACAATATGAGAGTATAAATGATCTAATTATCTGGCACCTTACATGAAAGACTCCCTGTTCCAACACTTGTCTTCTGTCGCCAGATGTCACCGGTGTGGTGCTCTGCTCTGTTCAATGTTGATAACAGTCGGCTGCGTGCGTGTGTTCCTTCTGTGTGCTGTCCCGGCTCTGCAGATCGCTGACACAACAGACCCTGAGAGAATCCCCAATGACCACAGACTCCGATAAGGTACGAAGGCACCCGGCCAGGTTTATTGTCAAACGAAGCACAGTGATAGTTTCCCACAGACTCTACAGGACATACTATGAATATGTGCCCTCTGACAATGGACCGGTTGCCCTCTAGGCCAGACAAAGACCACTCTTAAGGGGTACACTTTTATACACAGGTACAAACAAGTTACACATCACTCCCAACGTATAGAGGTGCAACCCCTCTACGTGTTAGGGTGCTGCCTCTCACCTTGTACATGTTGGTTCAAACAAAACAACTCTATTCATCATATTACCCTTTTAACCCTGTCTTTAGGATGAGTGAGCATGTTCCTTGTTATCTCTGTGGAATGTGTCCGTACCGCAATGTTCTGGTACCATCCTGGCACTAGTGCTTAGTACCTTTTAGGTATGTGTATAATTGCAACATCAGCCTTCCTGCCAACTTCTGTGAGTAGGGCATGCCTCTGGCTCACAGCTTAACTTTGCTTTACGTCAGCAGTCTTGACCTTTACTTTAGTTCAGGCTTTAGGTCTCATACCAGGCCTCTGATACAAGGGTTTATGTTTCAGGGCCCCATCTTACCACATCTTCTTTTATGCTGTGTTATGGAGGTTAAAGTCCACTAAGCTATCTCTTCAGCATTTGTCTGCCCTTAATTAGATTACTTATTCCTAGGAACATGACACAAATCTGTGACCTTTTCAGTGTTACCTGCCCACCTCCAGCTCCATTTAATACAAAGCTTGTTTGCTACTTTCTCCATCTGCAAGTTTAGTCCCTTTTTTTTTTTTACATTGTTCTCTGATTTATTTCCAAGTGTCTATATAGTTCCTATATCTTCAGCCAGAAGATGCTCATGGGGTCATTCTGATGGATTAACCATATGATTTTCCTTGCAGTGAACAAAATATTAGGGATACTGTGTTCATGTACGGGAGCAACATAGGCAGCTCAGATAGGAAGGAACCCTCTTATCCCCACACCTGTTTTTCTATTGGAGTGTTGTAGTGGGCTTATGACGGGGAAGAATGCTATGTTAGGATGGGTGTACTGCACATGGACACAAAGTGTTCTTTGGAACATATAAACAAAGGGAACTGTATGGCTCAAAGTGTCTTTTACCTCTGCAGTAGCCTTTCAACTCTCTAGGTCAAATCCAGTCCATGCTGGTACTGATTTGAAGTCCTTGTCATCTGATGGCTGATTAATTGTTTATAAATCGTACGTGAGATAATTGGGTAGCCTCAGTTCAGTTTCTGGTAGACAGGTGTAGGTGTCCATATTCCTAAAACTATCACCAGCCTTCATCTACCATCATTTAAAACACCATCATGACAACTGCTGGCCCCATAAACAGTCCGCAGGGATGCCGTGGAACATAAGCACACAGAAACTAAACTCTTCTCTCACTTTTAAGTTTGGTCCCCTCCAAAGAAGGGTTGAGGCAAATTCACAGGGCAGACTGGGAGCAGAGGTATGTTGCTGACACCCACACATACTCCTGATTCTGTGTCTCCTCTCAGCTTTTCAGTATCTTTATCTTTGTTGCTAAACAGAAAGGTGAGGCACTGAAGAATGGCACATTGCAGATGATTGTGCCAAGGCTTATCCTTCATTAGCCTGACAATGACATCCATGGAATTTTGCCTTTGACTTAAATTAATGCTGGATAAGGCCCTATGATCTTTTCAGAACTTGAAGAAACATCTTGTTCAAAGAATGTCTTTGCTTGTTCGCTAGTAACAAGGAGGTCTAAGGAGTGAAATGAAGCAAGGTTAGGAAGCTTGATTTTTCTCTGTAGATCAGAGTAGGTTAAAGTGCAAATTTGACTCATGGGACTTGGTTCTGCTTTCACTCAGTACGGGGTATATCAGGATGTTTTTGGAATTATAAAAACAATGCTAGTGAGATAAGGATCCATGGAGTTCTACACTACAGTCTTTAGCTCTGATCAAGAGAGAGCATTGCATGCTGGGACTGATGGTCCCCACAGACTCCTTCACTATGTTAAAGATAAAGGGATTTGCAATCTGCACCATTTTATAAAAATTAGATGAGGCTCTCGTTCCCCCTGCCAAGTTGCCAGTGTGGCCCTCAGCTGGCCAAAATATGAACCACTTCTCTGGGTGCCAAATGTACCATAACCTTGTCAACTGGGATCTCTGGGTGGCTACTTTCCCCAATCACATGCAAAATTTATTGATACAGCAAATGAAGTGTTGCCAAGGAAACATGAGCCATTAAACTCCAAAAGCATAATTTATAAGAAATAAATATGGTTGTAGACATTCTCTTTCTCTATTAGTGCTGTGAAAACCCTAATGAAATAGTCTTGCATTCTTCCAGCTAATGGAAACAATGTGCCTGAGGAATGAAAGGGTGAAATGGGAAATTACAAGACATTTAGCTCTGTCTGGGATAGAGCAAATGGGAGCAGAGGCCTTGGTGTGTTTTCTCCCTCACATCAATAATGTATTGAATGCTTGATTCTCCACATATGTTATAAATCATATAAATCAACTCAGCTGAAGACAGTGCAGTCATGTTAGTGTAAAATCAATGTAAGTCAGAGGAGGATCAGGGCCAGGGTTTCTAGAAGAACCTTTAGAATATGACAATACAAAAAAATGGAGAAGGAAAGAATTAGACAATTGGAAATGTTTTTATATTCACTTGTTTTAATACCTTAGACATTTAAAATTAGATTTTCTTCTCTCCTTTCCCCATCGTCGCTAGTGGTATCAGCCACCATATTCAAACGAGCACTTTGAAGGCCGAAGTGGAGAAGGGTTCCATGTGAACAGCAGTTGAACATGGGTCAGACGGTCCTAAGAGATATGCAAGCGCCGTTCCGAAGGGACAGGCGATGGCCTCAAAAGGTGTTGGTTGATATAGACAGCAGGATGGTGGCCATGGAAGTTGGAATCCGCTAAGGAGTGTGTAACAACTCACCTGCCGAATCAACTAGCCCTGAAAATGGATGGTGCTGGAGTGTCGGGCCCATACCCGGCCATCACCGGCAATGAGAGCCGTGGGGGCTACGCCGTGACAAGTAGGAGGGCAGCTGCAGTGCTCCTTGAAGCCTAAGGTGTGGGCCCGGGTGGAGCTGTCGCAGGTGCAGATCTTGGTCATACTGACTATAGCAAGTCCCCAGCCTTTAAGAACTGCCTGTCATGTGAGGCAGTGAAATCTGGAGGTCCTTCTTGAAGCAGACACAACACTAGAGGTAGGTGCACCAGAGGGCTTTCCTCGTGGAGTAGGTGGTGAGAGCAGACTCAGACTCTGACTCTGGGGGACCAGAGGCAGTTGAAATCTGTTCCAGCATCAACTTCAAAACCAGACAAGGGGTCACTAAGGCCTGCAGCTTCCTCGTCTGGGAAGCACAGACAGATCAGTCTCCGAGTACAAGTCTTAAAAGGAGAAGAGGTAAAAATCACCCTCCCTGGATCTGGCTTCCAGGCCACATAAAGCTACCAGGCTGTCAGACATTGAGTGCCTTAAAACTTAGGAAAACTTCCCTGAGCACTTTGGAGCCAATATCAGCTGAGCAGATCTGTCCACAATAGAGGCCCTGCCCAGCCATGCCTTGGCTGTTTTAGCCTCCTTAGTACCAAGGCAGTCAGAAAGATCGCTGGCAAGTTTGGTACTGGGTAGAAGTCTGACTCTGGTGCTGGCCATTCTATTGCCTCCAGCACCGGCTCCAGTGTGGTACCTTCCACAATGACCCGTGTGTGACTTCTGGATCCACTTTCACTCTGATGCAGTGCAGGTTCCTGGTCCCAGTGACTTTGATGGTTCCACCATCCAGTCAGGCCCTCCCACGCCTATGGTGCAAACACCACGCTTCCCAAAAGACTGTTCTTTCTCTCATCTTCTAATTCTCAGGTAAGTCGTCAACCATGCCTGGTCAGGTTTCAAGGCTCAGCAAATTTGATCTTGCCCAGGGAAATAAGAGGTGTGTAACCATGGCTGAGGGCGGAATATGATACCAAATATTGTGGGGCCTAGCACCACGTGAGTAGGGCATGTGGAACATGTGGGTCCCATAGGGACCGCAGGACTACCTGGGACCAGCCTCTCCACCACACTTATGGTGTAAACAATCACCCCTGTGCCAGAGACTTGACATGTCCCCTCTGCATCCTTGGGATCAGAGCCAGGAGCAGGTGGCTCCAGTGGGTCCAGGGCAAAGGACAGATGATGCTGCCCATGACCCCGTCACCTCCAGATGATGCTCTGCTTCCAGATCTGTCAGCTACTTCTGAGGACTGCAAGATGGTCCAAGATTTCATGAGTCTGGTAGCAGTGGCCTTGGAGATACTTATTCCTCAATATCCTACACTTGCTAGTTCTGGGATGCGTAGCCATCCTGATCAATGTGGGGCTATTGGAGCCTATGAAAGCCCTATCATGAACACTAGCATCACTAGCACCAATGTCCAAATGGACAGATGTGTGGTACCAGGTCCTGACTACCAGCTATGAACAGTTCTGATTGTACCAGGTATCAGGATCCCTAATGATGATGATGTCCAATAAAAGAACCCATCAGGGTTATCAAAAAACAATCCTCAAGATCAAGGAGGCAAAGTGGCTTGACCTGCTGGGGGGAAGGAATCCTACTACACTTTGAGCCTCCAGATGAGGATCTCAAACTACCAGGCAGTCTTGGCAAAATATGACCACATCTAACTGGTATTGTAGATAAATCTCTGATAATTTTCATATGACTTTACATTGTGCCTCTTCATATAACCTTGTGGTGGGTCTACCCACGTGTGACCTCTGTTTTCATGGAACTTTGTATCAAAGCCTCATTTAGAAACTTTGCATTGCCCTTGGTATAATATTATAGCCCCTAAGGATAGAATAAGATAGAAGAAAAATTTCTTTTTGCTAGCAGTAGAACAAGAGCTCTCCCCCCCACTCTTAATCAATTGCCCTGTTGAATGAATGAGGTGTGGATAAACAAGGCATGGAAGGCAGCACCTCCAGACAGCCTCAACTGTTGGAGAGGGGCTGGGAGCCAGACCCAAGAACAATAAAACGTGTCAAGTGGGCTCATTAAAGACAAGCAGACATACCGACGGCCTTGGGGGTTAGAAGCAAGCACCTTCTTTTGAAAACACCCTCTTTGCAGTATTGGAACAACACTCAAAAGAAAGCACCACAAAGGACCAATGGACACAGACACAGAATTTGAATCTGGTATAGATTTGCATAAGAGGAAAGCTGCTATAAAAGTGAGGTGTCTTGCAGAGGACCCCGGGTCTCGTCTTGTCAACATGGGAGCATCGATCCGGATCAGCAGAAGCCCGGCTCCACCCCCTCCCCCATCTAACTTACCTGGCCAGTGAAGTTAAGGGGAGCAACTAATTGGTAACAACAAGACGGAGTGTGTTTGTGTGTGTGTGTGAGTGTAAGTGTAATATATATTATATGCATATAATACAGTGTTAATGAATACATGTATTACTAATAAATGTGGCGTTCTGCCTTATTCCCCCTAAAAAGATCCTGTGCAGTACTTTAAGTACAACATTTTGGTGGAGAATGCGAAAGGGGGAGCAAGCATAGAATCCACAGTTATTATAAAACTGGTGTGCACACCGCCAGCTTTAGCAAGCCTGGCACTATAGGAAAAAGAGTGTAAACTTTCAGTTAATTAACCAAACTCTGAAGGATATAGGAGTTTAGGTTTAAATTGTGTTCATGACTGAGCTAAAGAGGAGAACTTAGTGTTTCTCACTCTGATCCGGGGAAGGATTAACCAAACTCTGAAGGATATAGGAGTTTAGGTTTAAATTGTGTTGTAGAGGTACATACACCCTCAGCCGTAGCAAGACTGAGCTAAAAAGGAGAACTTAGTGTTTCTCACTCTGATCCGGGGAAGGATCTAATCCGGGGAAGGATTTGTATAATTGGTGTATGAACCCTCGGTGGTAGCAGACCGAGTAATACAGAGGGAGGCTTAGCGTCTCTCCCTCTGGCCCAGAGTGGGTTAAAAACATAAAATACAGATCTTGTTCTGTTAAACCAAACTCTGAAGGATATAGGAGTTTGGGCAGTGTAGTGTGGTTTATGTTTGTTTTTTTTTTTTTTTTTTTTTTTTTTGTTTTTTGTAAGTAATATTGTGGTAATTTCACAATTTTGAAGAAAATGTTTAAGGAATGGAACCAGGATGGGTGGGGGCTAGTTGGAAAGCCCACCCTCCTTGCTAAATTGGTAGTGGAACAAGGCTTGTGCCCATGGAAAGGAACTGTTTATTGGAAAAAGCAGGATCGGGCCCAGGCAAGCAATAGATAAAGAAACTGAAAAACAGGTTGGGTACAGAGAGTTAAAACAGCACTCTCAAATCTTACAGCAGCAGTAACATCAGGAGAAGAAACATTTAAGACCCCAGAACGGGGCAGACCTTTGGGACCCCCTCTAGAGATTGGGAAGGGGGATATTTGGCTAAATTCCTCCTCCCAGGGCCAAAATGCCATTAAAACAGTTAACAACAGTGCCTGCTTCTGCCTCAGATCTCCAGGCCATGGCAAAATGGCTGGAAATTTTAAAACAGAATTTTATTTTTTCTAGATGGAGTGTTAACGCCCTTTTACTGAAAGAAAGGGAGGATTTACACTCACAAAAAATGCACCACTTAATTAGCATTTGTGCAGCCCCAAGTACCAAACACACTGTGGCAGAGACTAAGCAGGTTCTGCCATGGTAAAAGCACTGTGCTAATTTGTTTCCAAGCTTCTATCTTTCAGGCTCTGAACCAGAACATCAGGAGAGCTGGTACCAGCTGAAGAGTTATAAAATACCATGGTTATAGTGTCATGACAAAGTCTGTGTTCAGTGTTCTGTGTTGCATGTTCTGTGTCTGTCTCTAGTGGTGTCCTGTGCTAGCATTGGGTCCAGAAAAAGAGGGAATATTTAAAGAAATAAACGATACAGAAAATTTGAAGCGTTAGTCATTGGTCATTGGGGGTAACATGCAGAGTAAGGGGGTATGTTGGTGTTTTGGGGCTGGGCAGCACACATAGTATATACACACTGCAATGTCCCCAATGAGGGGTGGGTAACCGGTGGGCGGGATCAGGAGACAGTCGATAAACGGTGAGGGTCCACCACCCATACGGGAGGCAGGGACAGTCATGGGTATAAGCAAGCGGGCTGGGTAATGGGGATGGGGTGACCCTCACGTGGCGGGATTCAGCTAGGTTTGGTGGGTTTAGGGCTCAGGGGGTAGGGTCCAGCAGGGGGTGTGTGTGGGAGCACGAGGTCTCCCCGGCTCACTCTTGGTATTGGCGGTGGCCGGTGATGTGCTCGGTGTAAATGTCCCGGGACCAACGGATAGCGTCCGAGACCATTAGGCGTCTCATGAGCCGCGCGTAATGACGGCCCACCCCACAGGTCCTCAGCACGCGTTCGTTACACGGGTCCCAGGCACCCAGGGCCCCAACGAGCAGAGCGTCGACGTGCACCTCGTAGCCCTTGGTCCGCAGGGTGTCAGCCAGGGGGGCGTATTTTTCGAGCTTGCGGGCTCGGGCTTCGCGGAAGGCCGGGGTCCTGTTCTCAAACGGAATCGCTACGTCGACCAGGACAGGGCAAATGTCTTTCCCTCTCTCTACTTCCCCCATGTCCATCCAATTTATCAATCACCACTTGTGTCCAAAAAAACTTTGGTTCCCAGTGCATCAGGTTTATTTTTTGTTAGGTTCTCTAATAATCATTTTGTTGTTGATTTTTGTTCTTGATATATTTGTATTGTTAGTTACATTTGCTTGTATTATTATTAATTCCACACTTTCCTCTATGCACTCTGGTTCTATTTCCCCAAGCCCTGAAGGGTAGTCCTTGGGCCCCCATAACCTGTAAGACCTTGGCCCATAATTGTATGGCCCCATCTTTCAGGTCCCCAGAAACCTCTGAGAACAACTGTTAAAAATAGGAAATTCTACAACATTTTAGCAACTGAATGTTAGTTTAAGTCCAAATCAGCTTAACCTTGCATAACAACTGTGGTACTCCTACAAAATCTTATTTGTTGTGTGTGCTTGAAAAGGCAGCATCAAACTTGCGCCTCATTTTGTTTGTCAATGTACCCAATTATTGAAATGGTAATGGTTTTGTTGTATTTCCAATTATTATAATTATAATTGTTTGCATTTGTGTTTATGTTATATCTGGTGTTTAGTCAATTGTAATGGTTTTAGTTATATTCACCTGGTTAAAATTGTTTGGTTTGTTTGCAACAAATACAAAAGATTTATATGGTGACCACTCAAGAATTGTTCTTGAGAGGTCAAAAGGGGGACAATGTAGATAAATCTCTGATAATTTTCATATGACTTTACATTGTGCCTCTTCATATAAACTTGTGGTGGGTCTACCCACGTGTGACCTCTGTTTTCATGGAACTTTGTATCAAAGCCTCATTTAGAAACTTTGCATTGCCCTTGGTATAATATTATAGCCCCTAAGGATAGAATAAGATAGAAGAAAAATTTCTTTTTGCTAGCAGTAGAACAAGAGCTCTCCCCCCCACTCTTAATCAATTGCCCTGTTGAATGAATGAGGTGTGGATAAACAAGGCATGGAAGGCAGCACCTCCAGACAGCCTCAACTGTTGGAGAGGGGCTGGGAGCCAGACCCAAGAACAATAAAACGTGTCAAGTGGGCTCATTAAAGACAAGCAGACATACCGACGGCCTTGGGGGTTAGAAGCAAGCACCTTCTTTTGAAAACACCCTCTTTGCAGTATTGGAACAACACTCAAAAGAAAGCAGCACAAAGGACCAATGGACACAGACACAGAGTTTGAATCTGGTATAGATTTGCATAAGAGGAAAGCTGCTATAAAAGTAAGGTGTCTTGCAGCGGACCCCGGGTCTCGTCTTGTCAACATGGGAGCATCGATCCGGATCGGCAGAAGCCCGGCTCCACCCCCTCCCCCATCTAACTCACCTGGCCAGTGAAGTTAAGGGGAGCAACTAATTGGTAACAACAAGACGGAGTGTCTTTGTGTGTGTGTGTGAGTGTAAGTGTAATATATATTATATGCATATAATACAGTGTTAATAAATACATGTATTACTAATAAATGTGGCGTTCTGCCTTATTCCCCCTAAAAAGATCCTGTGCAGTACTTTAAGTACAACAGTATGCTTTACAATCATTCATTGGCAAACTGCTGTAGGACTGCAGGGATGATCATAGAATATCAGGGTTGGAAAGGACCTCAGGAGGTCATCTAGTCCAACCCCCTGCTTAAAGCAGGACCAATCCCCAACTATCCTGGCAGAAGGCTGTTTGGTGGCCAGAACTGCACGAAAAGCTATCTTGGACACAGTAGACTCTGTGTCTAGGGTGACGGCAACAGTGGTCACGCCACTCAGCTCCCCCAGCTAGCCTCAGTAGGCACATTGAAAGAGTTATAAGCAACTACTGAGGACCTGTCATTCAAGGCCTGCTCATTCTTCCACAAGAAGACTGACAAAGCAATGAGATCCCTCTAACTTTCTAGGGCCACCTGCAGATCCTTGGAGTTCTATGCCCTGGCTTCCGAAAGAAGGCATCTCAGTCCCTAAGCTTATCAGTAGCAGCCTTTCTTCCAGTATAGGCTGTCTGAGCCCCCGGGCCACAGGCAGAAGCCCATGAGAATAAAATCCACGGGGGAAGTCTACCTCTCAGTTGCACCAGCCTGCTTCAGCATTGACTAGGCAGCAGATCTGATTTGGTGCCTGAAGACAGCACACAATTAATTCTGCTATCCTTGCCCTCCCTTCCATTCAGCAACTGTCTGGCTTACATCCAACAGGCCTGGTCCAGCATCATCTCAGAGCACTAAGTTTTGGAATTTGGTCCAGAGAGCCTATGCCATTCAGTTCCTCTCCCTTGCCCCCAATTTCACCATCCCTCTTCAGGGACCCTTCCAACAAAAGCTTGCTTTAACAAGAAGTGCACCCCCTCTTTCCTTTGGGTGGTCTAGAGGAAGTTCTACTCAAGGTACTTCCTCTTTCCCAAGAAGACTGGGCAACCTTGACCAATATTGGACCTCAGAGCCTTGAACACCTGTATCAAGAAACTCAGGTTCAAGATGGTCTCTCTCGTGTCTATCATCCCTCCCTAGACCAGAAGGACTGGTATGCAGCCCTCAACCTCAAGGATGCAAATTTTCACATCATGATACACCCGGCACACAAGTACTTCCTGAAGTTTGTGCTGGACAGCAGTCACTACCAGTACTGTATTTTACCTGTCAGTCTCTCTGTAGGGTCCTTATTTTTATGGTTGGTGGCAGCCTGCCTCAGAAAGTAAGGTGTCCAAGTGTTTCCCTACTTAGACGACTGACTGGTCAGGCGCCACTCAGTATCTCGAGTCCAGACCTACATCATTCTCTAGCTGTTCACATGTGTACGGGCCTGCTGTTGAATGAGAAGAAGTCCCTGTTAACACCTACATGGCAGATAAAGTTGATTGGGGCTGTACTCCGCATGCAGACAACTGTTTCCCTACAATCTCTCTGTTTCCGCATGCAGTTCCAGCCAGTGATGTGAGTAAGATCCTGGCTCAGACTATTGGGTCTTATGCTGGCATGTACATTTCTTATCCCATGGGCAAGGCTCTGCTTCTGGCGACTTCAGGGATATTGTCTTGGGTAGTACAATATGGCAGCAGTCTTCTATCTAAACAGGCAGGGAGGGAGCAAGTCTCGGGTCTTGTGCCAGGAAGCCATCCAGCTTTCGAACTTTGCCATAGTTCACATTCCCCTGACAGCAGTCCCTCTCCCAGGGATGGACAGTGTGAAGGGAGATGGCCTGAGCAGATACTTTCAAAACACTCACAAGTGTTCAGTGCATGAGGGAGTCCTTCAGGACATCTCCCAGTGATGGGGAGGTTCCCCACATGGACCTTTTTGCAACAGTGGCGAAAAACAAGTGGTGCCGCTCCTGTTCATGCAGGAGGGGGCACAATCCCAGCTCTCTTTCTGATGCTTTTCTCCTTACATGGATGAATGGACTGTTCGATGCATTCCCTGCCAGTCCCCTGCTCCCCAAAGTGCTGTGGAAGATCAGTCAAGAGAAAGCTGAATTAATCCTGATATCCCTGGGTTGGCTGAGGCAAATGTGGTTCAGGGATATCCATGACCTCTCTGGAGTACTGCCAATCCCTCTACCCTTGATCCCTGATCTAGTTTCAAACAAGGGCTCAGTCTTGCACCCGAACTTAAGCTCCCTCCACTCGACAGCATGGCTGCTCACTGGTTGACACTAGTGGAGAGGAGCCATTCATCAGATCCTTATTAGTAGCGGGAAGGATTTCACTAGGTTCACCTAGCTCTCTAAATGGATGAGGTTCACCCACTGGGTTCAAGGGCACCAGATATACCCTTTACATTCTGGGATGCCGGAAATCTTGCTGCACCTGAAGAGCTCTGGGCTCTCTGAGTTCACTGTGGGTTCACCTGATGGCCATTTCCATGATCCACCCACCAAGTGACCACTGCTCAGTCTTCTCCCAGCTGATGGCAAAGGGGTTCCTGAAGGGCATCTCGATACTGTACCCACCAGTCAGGGACATGGCCCCAATGTGGAACTTTAAACTGGTCCTCTCAAAGCTGATGGATGCCCCTTCTGTACCTATGGCTATGGGCTCACTGCCCTATCTCGCCATGAAAGTGTCCTTTCTCTTGGCAATTACATCTGTCAGGAGGGCCAGGAACTGCAGGCTCTGATGGATGAGCCACGTTATACAGTCATTCATAGTGTCCAAAGAGTCTCCAAAGTTTCTATGAGATCACACCCCAGATTTCTTCCCTGGGTTGTGTCCGAATTCCACACCAACAAGATCATCCACCTGCTTGTGTTCTTCCCCAAGCTTCACGCTGGGAGAGCAGAGCAGATGCTGCACCTGCTGGGCATCGACCGGGCCATATTCTACCTGGACTGGACAAGGCCTTTGAAAAATCTCCCAGGTGGTTTCTTGCTTATATAGAGAGAATCGAATAATGGCCCATGTCTATGTAAAGAATATCAAACTGGATTACCCAATGCATCAGGTCATGTAACTGTTTAGCAGGTAGGCAGCTGCCTGACAGAATGACCGCTGCCTCCACCAGGGCACACTCCACCTTCGTGGTCTCTGCAGCAAACTTGCCAATTGAGGATATTTGGAAAACAGTGACCTGGTCACACGTTCATGAAGCATTACAAGTTGGTGAATGTAGCCTGGGACTCTGCCAGATTTGGAAGAGCTGTGTTACAGTCTATATTTACAGAGACTTCAATGATGACTACTGCGTGGGAGTCACCAACTGTGGAATATGTACACCGATGAGCATTCAAAGAAAGAAGAGGTCACTTAGCTATACGGTAACGGATGTTATTCTTTGTGATTAGCAGTCCGTATACGTATTCCACAGCCCACCTGCCATCCCTGCTACTTCAGAGTCCTGATGTCCGTCGCTTGTGGAGGTGAAGGAACTGGTTGTGATGAGGCAGCGCTGCCCATTGTACCATTTATGAAGTGAACCAGGAAAGGAAGGGGTACGTGTGCTGCCCCTGTAGATATCACTGACTAGAAAATTCTCTGACATGTGCGCACTGCATGTGCATTCACCAACTGTGGAATATGTACACAGATCATACATCTCAAAGAACATCCGTTACTGTACAGGTAAGTAATCTCTTTTTCACCAGTGTCCCCCAGGGCTAAAGAAGGTTACACAGTACCATAACTGGGATAGGTAACCTTAGGCTCCAAGTGATGCTCAAAGTGTTTGGAATGAATAAAGCAATAAACTAGGGCTGTTCACTGATTAAATCCTGAAGTCCATAGTCACCTTAGCTCTGTCCTTGCTCAGACAAAATACCCGTCACTCCAGAAAGTGCTGGCCTGAGTAAAGACTAAGCAAACGGTGAGTAAGGATTTCAGGAGTAAGCCCAGAAAGAGCAAACCATGACACAGCAGTATGGGTTGATTCCTTCAGTCCCTACTTACTTTCTGCTCAGATAAAATGCCAATACAATATGTGGGCCAAACCCTAAACTCTTTTTTCCATCTTTATTTAAACAAGATTCCCATTGGTTTAATGGGCGTTTTGCCTGAGAAAGACCTGCAGGATTTGGCCCATAAACTAGCATTTGTGAACAAAGGCATGATAAATGAACTTGTTCAACATTTTACACACCCTTTTAAAATGCAGCACACTATCTAGAAATACTCATTTCCCGTGTTACAGAAGTTCAAACTGGGAAATTTGAAAAGGCTATTGTCTCAGCATTTGTGGCTAACAATCTTTCTATCTTGTGGGCTTGTATATTAGGAAGCTGTCAACAAAATACTTAGCTTCCTTGTTATGTTAATACTCAGCTCATTTGGCAGTATTTTTGTCTGTACTCTGGATTTTCAGAAGCTATGCTTAATAGCCCTTACATCTTCCGGATGGCTTTGCTTATGCAAATTTCAGGAAGCCTATTATGTTAGGTGTAATAAATGTATGGGTGTAAGTTTTCCGGCACAAGTGATTAAGTGTTCTAAGATGCAGCTAAATACATAATAATTACTACATCGAATGCAAGCAATAAAATGAGTACTGCTACGGAAAAGATGAATACTAGAATATCAGGGTTGGAAGGGACCTCAGGAGGTCATCTAGTCCAACCCCCTGCTCAAAGCAGCACCAATCCCCAGACAGATTTTTTTCCCCAGATCCCTAAATGGCCCCCTCAAGGATTGAACTCACAACCCTGGGTTTAGCAGGCCAATGCTCATTGGCCAGGTCTAGTTATGACCTGTTACATCAATTTCAGGCCAAGAATTTCATGGGGTTCTGAGCTTTCAGGCTGTTAATGAGCTGCCTGACCCAGTTAAGTTGATACGAGTCTCAGACTCTTTCCTGTGTTGGTGGTTTTACCTTGGAGACAGGTGGGCCTATTATGTCCTGTTACCTGTACAAGCTTTAATGGAAATTTGTTTTCTATTTCCCAGTAAGGCCCAATAGCTTCCTTCTCTTGGTTTAGAGAGGAAAATTGGATGACTTGAATCCATATGGTGGTAATATGGCAGCCTTGGCCCTTTGTTATTAGTAAACAAAAATGATGTAATCTCAGAATGTTCCTCTCCATCCAGCCCCCCGCCCCACCAAATTGGCTTAGTTTTCTCATACACAATTTTGTTACTGTTTCTACACAATGTTGTTGTTTACTGTGAACTGACTAATTTAATATGTGTCCTGACGTAAAAATAGGTCTCTTCTGGAAGTCATCTGGCAAGTGAGCAATGCATCTGACAAATGAAAACCATTACTCTTTGGAGAGAGTACTTTCCGAGAGAAACAGGTACATCATTGGCAATGGACAATAAGTTGAGATGCAAGAGGGAGTCCTTTCTTAGCAGGGATATTATTTGCAGGACTGGAAACGACACCCATTCTTTAGATAGACTTAGGGGCTGTAGCCAATTAGCAAAATGATAAATGGATGATAAAATGAACTATGTAATGTTATGGTCAATTTATATGCTATTTCATGTACAATCAATGTATGCTAAATAGATTTAAATTGTAGGAATATAGAAGTATAATATTAGTAAAGCATGGCTGAAACACAAGGCCTACAGGCGGAGACCTGTCAGATTTTAGATTACCCAGACTGTCATAGGCTTAAGAATGCTTAACGTGAGTTGCGTGACCTAGGAATAACCCTATGCCAACAAGGTCACAAGGTTACTGCATAAGATGTGTGAATAGATTCGGTTATGGAAAAATGTATTGAAATAGGTTGTAATGTATTGTCCAAGATGACGAGAAACCTGATTGTAACATCTTTGAATGTCTGTCTTGACCGCAGAGTACATATCATGTGTAGATGCTAATGAGAATAAGAGGAACTACAAACAACCTATGAAAAACGGGGCACCCCAATATTCATAGGGTATGGAAGTACAGATAAGGAAAAGAGGGTTGACACCTTAATGCATATTAGTCTGACAGAATTAGTCAGAGTTACCTAACCAGGGAATCCTCTTTTATATTGTAAGAGTGGGAAGACCCAAGGGAATATCCATGGGAAAACCCCAGCAGGGACTATCGCTCTACTGGTGATCAATTAGTGAGAGGTCCATTGGACCCTAGAATATCTTTGAGGATATGAGTATGACTACAGTTATAATTATTGCATAGGTTTTTGTAGGATTTCTATATGCATGGGTAATTGTAACTTTACTTATTGCTTTAATGTAGCTTGTCATACAGATAGTACTTTGTATTTGTGATGGCGTCTTTGGTCATTATCCTTGGACTCTGTGTGTTCCTAGAGCCTCCAAATTTGAGAGACGCGCCAGAGGCAATTTCACTCTATTGAGCTTGAAACTGTAGCATCTGGAGCTGAACCCATGGTGGTGTAATATAACATCACTATGTTCACCTTAAATAAAATAAAAGGCTACAGGCCAGATCCTCAGCAGCACTGGAGCAGTGCCTGACATAGGTGAGGAGCCAGGGAGCGGATGATGCAATAATGATTTTACACCACTCTTATTCCCTTCCAATCCTATGGCTATCCAGAGGGTCGTTTGGACCCTGGTACAACATAGAGCAGATTCAGGGGGTTGTGGCCACAAATCACATTCCAGCTGTAGGAAATAACCAAAGTGTAGCATTGCTCCAGCCACATCCCCTTTCTTCTGGAAAAGCCTCCTACAGTGTCTCTACATGGAGGAGGGATTCTTACTTAGGTGGTTAAGCTAGATTGCTGTCTCTTTTGAGCTGTTAGTTCTTAGAGCAGTGGTCCCCAAATTTTTCACGTCACGCCCCCACCTTACCCCTGTCTGGGCCTCACCCCGGGAGTTACATTTGGGAGCCAGGGCCAGGAGTGGGGCTGAGGCTCCTGGGGGGGCGCGGGCAGGGGTAAGGGGGCCAAGGCTGGGGCCAGAGCGACGGCTGGGCCAGGAGCCGAGGCTGGGGCAGAGCTGGAGGCAGAGTGGGGCTGGGTGGTACTCCCTTGCCACTGCCGATGGGGGCTGGCCTGGGCCCTGCTGTGTCCCCTTGAACTTTCCTCCATGCCCCCTAGGGGGGTATGCCCCACAGTTTGGGGACCACTGACTTAGAGGAAGATGTGGCCCTTAGAAACCAGCGTGCTCTTGAGTACATTCCATCTTTTCCCTGCTGATTTGTGCATCCCATTGGTTATAGCTGCTGTGTGTGTTCCTTCCCCTTCCTACAAACTGATCCTATCTATGGGTGGGAATAAGGGAGGACTAGCTACCAGCCAGAAGGTTTGTTCCTTATTGTCCATGAGCACAACAGCTGTGTGTGTTAGAACATCTCAGATCCTCATTGTCCCTTTATAAAAAATCCATAGACTCTGTCTATACTAGGGACATTTTCCACTTTTCCTACCATGGCTGACATTGATTCAGCTCCCAGTAACACTGGGAGAACTAACATAGATGGCCCAGTAGCTGCTGCTGCCACGGTTTCAATTAGAAGAGCTCTAAGCAGAAGTTTAAACGTAGCATTTAAAACGCCGACAGTCTGTCTACACTAGGGCTCTCAGCATTGCCAACATTAGGTGAGCTGATTCAGTGTTAGCAACAGTTAGGCATTTTTTAAAATGTCCCTAGTATAGAAGGATCATAGAGAAAGACTAGTCATAAGCTTTGCCTTTCATAGAATCATATCATATCAGGGTTGGAAGGGGCCTCAGGAGGTCATCTAGTCCAACCCCCCTGCTCAAAGCAGGACCAATCCTCAGACAGATTCCCTCCCCTTCCCTAAATGTTCCCCTCAAGGATTGAACTCACAACCCTGAGTTTAGCAGGCCACTGCTCAAACCACTGAGCTATCCCTTTCATTTGGGAGGGTGGTGTACTTCCTGTACACTGGTATTATCAAATGCACACCCATAGAACATAAACAACTTACTCATGCCTCAGTCACAGTCCTTGAAAGACTCTCACCCATCCATATGCCAATACTTTTATACATGCATTTCCGTGCTAAAACACACATACAGACACTCACATTCATATACATACTATGTAAGTGAGCATTCTCATATCAGAGAGATCAGATTAACTATTGCTTTACTCAGATGAGGTCACTCTTTTCTGTGTTAAAAAGCCTATAATATTTGTCATCCCAAGTGCCTCTTACAGAGTTAGTTCTGTGGGATCCACTGGTTCCTTCCACCGCAAGAATTTAGCACTAGAGCACAGGTCTTTGAGCAGGGCTGATCTCTTGGATTAATCACTGTATTGCTTCACTTCAGGAGTCAATGCAATGTTCCTTCCTCTCAGGTTTTAATGGGTCTTTATTGAGGCAAAACTACTATGGAATTCAGTGGAGGGTTGCCTGAGGATCTCAGGATCTGGTCCAGGGTCACTGAGGATTCTTGTGATCATCAGTATTTTTGGAATCTTCATGTTATGTCCACATCCTCTGTGATCACCAGAGCAGGTAGCTACTCTGGTTTCTGTCACATCACTGCCTGGTAAGAAGGGTATCCATGTCAGGAGAGTTGGGATAGTCTGGGGTCTGCAAAACAATCTGTGTTTTAGCTAGCAGACTAGATTCGAATTTTTCTCTGAGATAAGAGTAGGTGGTTAGCTTTACAAATCTAGCATTAAGTCTGTAAATGGTATTGAACATATAGAAATGGGTATAATTTCTTTCTTTCAGTGTGACTTCATGACTGATACTTTATATATACCCTATTATATGATAAACTACACTTAGTGTGAAACAACATTTGTTTTTCTGTTCTGGATGTGTAAGGAAATTGGGGACTAGCTGAAAGAAACATCTGGACAGTGTATGGGGTAAATTTGCTAACATTTATTTCCATATTCGGCTAATAAGGTTTTCATTCGGTACGCAAAGTTTCCTCCCTATTCATTATTCCCAATTATCAGTCTCTCAAATGTGATCCTTTCTTCTAATCCAAAAGAACAAAAAGATGATTTCTTCCCTTTTGTTGTGCTCCTCTCTGAGTCTTTCTGTTCCTTCCTTCCTTTGGTTTGAATTGGTCTGCTGTTCTTGTTTTCAATTTCAATCCATCCATCCGTCTCTTCTAAGAAGTCCTACTGACAAGCTAATAAAACTTGTGGCTTGATCATTTTATATATTGTCTAATTGTGGACTCTTCTACCTCTGGAGTGATAGGTGATTTGGGGCCATTCTGCCAGATCTGCTGCCATGGATCTCCCTTATGTAGGGGATAACTCTTGGGGGCTGTTTCTGGGGCCTTTATGCTGCTGGAACAATTAAGTAACGTGTATTAAATGTGCTTACTACCTGTTCTAGTTCATACTCATCTAATAGTCTTTCCTCTGGTTCTCTCACTATTCCACCTTTTCCCACCTCGCCCTCCCCCCCAAAAAAAGGGTTTGCTATAGCTTCGAGTTTTCCCATAGATTTCAAAATTCTGCACATCAAGGAGATGGCAGTGTTGTTCAGATTTCCATCTTTTAATTTTCAAAACAAAGCACAAATAAGAGGCTAGCTGAAATGTTTCCAGGATTTTGTAGAGCAAATAATAGATATCAGACTCATACATTAGCAGATTATATTTTCCATTTCCCTCTGAGATTTCTTTGATCAAATAAAACTGTCAAATGTAATAAATAATAATAATATAATTGCTACTGCTTACGGCTCTAGAGCTATCAAAGCCGCTCTACAGGAGTGGAGCCGTCCATTGTTTTAGAATGATTGATTGTTTATTTCAAACAAAATCCAACTACCAGTAAATGGTGTGTTCATTATTAGAACAATCAGGGAACCATTTAGGTTGAGGGGACATTGAGAAAATCATCTACTGGAGTCTGTTGCCCTGTATTGTATCAGTGGAGACTTAATTATTCCTAAAACATCCCTCATAGACATAGTTGTGGGTGATGTGATGGTGATCCTGCATCCATTCTTGGCAGTCCGTTCCATTATTTAGTAGTACTTGTAATTGTGACAGAAGTGGCAAATTCCCATTTATTGCTATAATACTTCATCAGGAAACATATTTTAGGTTGGGAAGAGAGCCCATAGAAAGTATTATCAGCCACTGAGGATACACCTAGTTCAGTGTCCAGTTGGGTTAATTGTTGAGTGTTCTGAAACGTGATGTACTGGTAACAGAAGACACTCATACTCTTGTTTTTAAGAGGGAGGGTCACTGAGTTTAAATAGGTTTTGTGTTGCAATGCGAAACAGACAAGGAGGGTGACACCCCTGCACAGCCCTTAGAAAAACCCAGCTGCTTTGTCCCTTTGGTTATTGAGGGTGTTGCCATTCCAGGCACGTACTCGTGGGCTGGGATTTTTAATCTCTTAGGGAGGAGTTAGAACATAGTCTTGTAAAATTTAGCACTCTGAGATGGAAATGCCAGTTCCATCTCTTGTTGTTAGCTTTCCGACAGTAACCTCTGAAAATGGCAAATGATGAAAACTAAAATAAAAATGAATTAATAAACTAAACAAAAAACAAATTTATCTCACTTGTTTTCTCAGGACGTCACCTGGGCAGAATACAATCTTTGTACTGTTTGCCTTTAGCATCCTGGTAATGCTCAGATATCATGGAGATGGGCATATTATAAATGCATAGATAGGTGAAGACCACTAATTGGCTGAAGGTTTGAAAATAGCTGCTTGTTTGAATTCAATTGTGCTACATTTGTGCATTATAAGCTGCACTCTGTTTTTGTCTTCCAATAGCTCTATTCAACAATAGATACTTGGTTGAAAATTAGATGAGAAATACAGTATTTTGTATTCATATCCATTCATTTCTCTCCCAGAAAAGAAATAACCTCACCTGTTGTCCAGATCTTAAAACTGTGACATAATTATAAAGCTTTTCCTGTGCATAAGTTAAGCTTGTTGCTTCTTGATTTGCTCCTCTGAGCTAATGAGAATAAATGAGCCCTATCTTCTTTTTGACATCCTTTTAGACAAGGGTTACTGTCTTCCATTCTCGCTAAACTATACATTTCTATTTTTTAAAATCCCTCACACAGGTTTAATTTTCAAACTGTCATCACTTTTGCTCCCCTTCTATGAAATTGCTCAAATTAGTCAAATTCAAATATTGCTCACAATAAACAAGACTGCACAAAGGTGTAAAGACCTAGCACTAGAGAAGAGACAATAAGTGCTCCACATCTGCTGTCCTCCATATTATTACAGCCATTCCAGCAAAACCCATTGGAAGCCTATGAACTCCTATCTTGTCCACTTCCAGACACTTACTGATTAGTACTAGTGATATGTTCCATTCAGCACCATCCCAGGGTAGTTTCCTTAAATAAATGTCAATATTATTAAAAATGGATAAAGACCCAACCAGGGGATGGAGAGAAGGGAATATACCAACCTGCTGCATGGCTTCCTGCATACGGGAGTAAAAGATCTGCATGTTTTCAGCTTGGTTTGCCCCTTATCTGCTGTACATAGTCCACTGTGTATAACGAGGGGTGATGCCATTGATGAGTCCTCTACCATGATAGAACATATTACTGCAGAGTTATGGTCAGAAGAAGCTTAGTGGAGATGCCCCTGTTTCCATGCCATTTCCAGTGTCCAGAGAATATGCCCTGTCAATTCCCATCCTGAATAATTCCATTTTTGGAGGCTTCCTCGCATGGGATGATGGTTCAAAGTATTAGCTGTTTACCTCTCTGACATGAAGGTAATCTGTGGGCTTCAGATAATCTAATTCAGCACTAGTAAACTTCTCTTTTTGCTTGTGTTTTATCATTTATTGTTTTACTTATTATTTTCAGCATCATTTGCCACCTTCACGAGGAAGGCTAACAACAAGGGATGATCTGACATTTTGATCTGGCGGTAGCCAGCTCTTGTAAGACTGTCAGAACTTCTCCCCAGAACATTAAGTCCTCTCCTAAGAGCGTGTACCTAGGAGGGCACCAGCCTCAGCCACCTGCGGTCCAAAGTGGCTGGATTTTTCCCAGGGCTGGGCAGGTGTGTCACCTTCCCTGTGACTGTTTTGCATTGCAACAAGAAACCCATTTTAACTCATAGAATCTTCCTCATCAGCAACAGGGTTTGAGTGTCTGCTGTTACTAGTACAGCATGTTTAAGAGAATTTATTCTTATCAGTTATCCAACTCAGTCTTCAATTAGATGCATGTGCAGTGCTGTTAATCCTTTTTGTGGGCTCCAATCCCCACCGAAAAACTACATCAATGTACACCGTTAAATGCAATATTATCAACAAGCATGTATTTCACACTTGTGGCTATTTATCTACATCACATGCCTACCACACTATTCATCGCAATAATTCTCTGCTGAGGAGACAGCCCTAAAGATTGGACTAGCAGAGGCATTTTGAGTCAGGAGAAGCAAGGGGCATCAACAGAACTGTCTGGGGCCCAGGAAAGAAATAGCACTGCTGTTGCATATGACATTCGCAATGGACAAGCAAAGCTGTGTGGGGATGCAAAAGTGACCTGTTAGAAGGTGCAACAGGTTGGGATTGCCTCGTTGGCTGAGCTTTGTGGAAAAAGATTTTGCAGCCCTTGTTCTAATTATTGTCAATGGTTATCACTATTTAACAATTATTCAATAATTTAAATGTTCATGGGAGCAGACACATTGTGTGTCCAAAGCAAATTAATGTAAAAATTTGTGTGAATATTTGTGGAGTGTTATTCTTCAGCACTTACCCCAGTCAGGTGAAGGTGGATGGAGGATATAATAATGAAGTGTAGGCATGGATTAAAATCATGCAGTTGAGCTAGTCTGTGGAAGGTGTAGAGCTTAGTGAGGTATAAATCAGCTAATGGATGAACACAAATAAAAATAGGGAGGTATTAAAAGCGTGTGCTGGTTGCTCTAGTGTCCTGTCTAGAAAATTCCCCACTGTTGCTAATGCAGGTTCTTCTCAAATGGTGAAGCACATTGGGAGCCATAATGTAGGTTCAACATCAGCATTTTATCCAGTCCTACTGAGTGTAAATGTAATCAGCATGGACCTAAAAATGCCTGCAGCGCCAGTTACCATGTATACTAGGTTTCCTAATGTAAACACAGAATGGAGCTGAATCAGGGTTAGCAGTGGTAGATGGTGGGACAACTGAGTTTCATGCTCAGGACTTTTTTCCAGTTCTCCATGTTATGCTGATATAGTCTCTCTAGGCTGATCCCACTCCCATTAAAATCAGTGGAAAGTCTCCCATAGACTTAGGGAATTGAATTGGCCCCATAGGAAAGAATGTTGGATTTTCCATAGTGAATCAGATTGTTGGTCACTCAAGTCTGGTATCCTGCTTCCAGTAGTGCCCAGTTTTGGAGCTGGTACTTCAGGAAGATAAAAATGTCCAATGATTAAGGCTAAGATTTTGTGTCGATTATTTTTAGTAGAAGTCACAGACAGGTCAGGGGCAACAAACAAAACTTCTACTGAAAATAACTGTACAAGCTGCGGCAGAGGTGCACAGCTCCAGCTGCAGCCTCCACTGCGGGGCAGGAGGCACAGCCCTGGTGGCAGCCCCCAGTGCAAGCCGCGGGCAGAGCCATCCCTAGGGTACGGCGAATTCGGGCAGCTAGCCTGTCCCCTGCACTTTGGGGGGGCCCGTGTCGGCCGTCCTGAATTGCCGTACCCTAGGGACTGCTCCGTGTGTGTGTCGTGCGGGGGGCATTAGGCTGGCCCGTGGGGGTGGGGTTAGGGTGCAGGGGGCCAGGCTGGCCCGGGAGGTTAGTGGGGGGCCTGGCACTAGCAGTGGGGGTCAGGCCCGCACTCACTGATGGGAAGCGGCAGCAGCGATCCTAGCCCACCCCACCAGCTTCCAGTGTTGCTCGGGGGAAGGGGCGGATGCCAGAAAAAGGCGGAGCGGGGCGGGAAGAAGTGGGGTGGGGGCAGGGACTTGGGGAAAGGGTGTGGGAATGGGGTTTGTCCTGGGCCCCATATCCCCCTAGGGATGGCCCTGGCTGTGGAGCAGGGGGGCACATGGCTCCAGCAGCGGCCCTCACCATGGGGCTATGTGTGGAGCATAGCCCTGGCTCCAGCCCCAGCCACGGCTCCAGCTGCTGGCAGCTGAAGCTGAAGAAGTCACAGAATCCGTGACTGCTGTGACCTCCATGACTAAATCGTAGCCTTATACCAATAATGCACCTAGCTAATTGTGAATGCCCTGCTCAAGGAGTGTGTGGTGGAAGAGATTCTTTCTTGCCCTCTGCTGAGAAGCTCTCACCTTGCAGCAGAAAGTTGAGTTACTCATATCTGTGCATGCATAAGTACAAATATTGTTGGCCAATCTTTTTTTTTAAAACCCGCTAGAGCAGTGTTTCTCAACCTTTTTGATGCTGGGAACTGGCTTGCTGCCTTCCTAAACTGTGTCAGGGAAATCTGAGACCAGTGCCGGTCCACGGACCAGTTGTTGTGAAACACTGAGCTAGAGTACCTGAGTGTTTGACAGCCCGCAGCAGTGAATTCCACAGGCTGACTCTGTCTGTGCTGTGTGTGTGTGTGTGTGAAAGGCTGTGCTGTGCTGACGTTCTGCTGAGTACAACGCCTCTGTGGGATTCCATATGAACTGCAGGTATGAGGATATGGAGGCACAACTATTGTGATTACCTCACAGCCAGTCTGTAATCAGTGTCCCAGTTACGTCTGTACCTGACATGGAGAGAGCAGAACCAAACCAATACAGCCACCACAGGTAAAGATGTGAATTGTGTGATTATTTATTCTTGGGGTTTGAGTCTCTCCTGTCTTTGCATGTTGTGGAGTCATCTAGACCTGGCCAAAGTGTGTGCAGTGGGTGTAAAGCAGAATTCTCCACTCACTTATGCCAGTAGTAGCATCTTACAGTCTCTTTAGTGATGGTTTGCACAGGGGTGGATGACAACTCAGGGGGCAAGGCAGTGGAGAATCAGGCCCATGTGCTCCACAACTTACTATTTTCTTATGTTAGAGTTTGTTGTGGCTACAGGAGCTGAAACTGGAATTCAATTCATGAACTAAGAGTGAGTGAAAATAAAACAATTCATTTGTTACAAGGACACATGGGAATCCATTTGCATCAGCCTTTGTATGAAAGGCCAGCTACATCCTACCTTAGCAAACTGTTGCCTGGTAATTAGGGTTAGTAAATAAGACCTTTTTCTCTGGAGCAGACAACAGGAAAGGTTGAAGTTAATGGGAATTGTGGGTGCTAAGCAGTTCTTAGGGTTATTTTTTTCACCTATTGGCTTTACAAACAGCATTTTCACTGCCTGTCTGTAGAACAAATAAGTCTGTGCTGAAGAGGTGCCTAAATTATCAGAGGATAGCATTTTGTAGGAAATTTATAGGTGCCTTTCTCATTGCAATGTATAGATGAGAAAGACGGAGTTCTTGTTTTACTCTATAACATCAGATTAATGGTCCTTTGTTATGGTATTTTACATATAGATACGCTTCTGTTTAGCTGCTACTACTACTACTACTAAGAATTTAGAAAAAAAGCAAAATGTCATAGGATAATTACACCTTGGAAAGGATTCCCTAACAACAGAGGGTCAGATCTCAGTTGCACTTCTGAAAATCAGGAGTAATTCCACTGAAATCAATGACATATAACCAGTACAAGATCACAATGAAGCCCACTATGCTTTGTATGTTCTGTACTGTTCATTCTCTTTAGGGTAAATACAACGTGGCAATCAATTCCTGGCTGGCAGCCTACTGAACTGTAAATGAATTATGATTGCGTGGGATAAAGCAAAGGTGGAGACAGACTTTCAGCTATCCCCAGAACCTTGAAATTCTTACACCTGTCTATTGCCTACGTCTCCTGCACCCCTCTGATCTTGGCTGTGGTATCCACCTCCTGCTCAATGAGAGAGGATCACAGGGAGCTGAGGAAACTTCCCTTTTCAGGGGCTGTTTTTGAGTGACTTAGGAGCTCCGTGGACAATCACAGCCTGCCCCACATCTTTGAGTTCTCTTTTGCATCAGATCATTTTGTTTGGTCTAATTTTCAAGTCCAAGAAAGAATAAATAACTGCATCTGGGACCATACCTAAGTAACACTGAACTTTAGGGGTTATTTGAATCTGGAATTAGAACATCATAGCTTGCCACAGTGGGCAGAATAAAAACCCTGGTTTTGAACACTGCGGCGGGGGGGGGGGAGGGGCGCGTTCATTTCTGGATTTCAAATTTATGGCTGAGACATATCGCTATAAAGAGCTAGATGTAAGAGATAATAGTGGTTTCCTATTGTCTTGTTCCAGAAATGTTGGGCTGTACCTCCATTGTGTATTCCTGCTGGGATGAGGGATGGCACAGCAGGAGTATTAGCTCATGGAACTGTGGGGTTTCCCTAAGTGTCAGTCACTCTTTCTTTGGGCTTGGTAAGTGTCAATTTCTCAAGGAAACAATTAATTCCATGACCAGATTTACAGGAACAACCTATCCAGGAAGAGTATCTGCAAACAGTGAGGTGCATACACTGGGTATATTATGTCCAAGCCACTCCTTCCACAGCTCACTCCTTCCCAGACACCTGCTCTCCGTCTGCAACAACTCTGAGCACCTTCTCCAGGGGATGTGAATTCGGGTCGGTCTTTAGCTCTGAAATCAGCAACAGCTGTAATAGGGGAGCAGTTTTTTGGAGACAGTCCCAGCTCAGGAAAGAGCATCAGCTTCACTTTGTTACCCATACAAGTGAAACAAGTGTATCTAAAGTTATATATTATACAAGACAGAGGGGGACGACAGGGGTTTATCATTAACCTGAAGTCTGTGAGAGACATTATAAGGAGAGAAGAAGGAAAGGCGCTGGAGAAGCAGGCAGGATGGACTCCTCCGAAAAAATCAATAACCCTGCTGACATCTCAGTCATAGTCATCTATTTTGTGGTAGTCCTAGCAGTGGGACTATGGGTATGTCTGGATTTTTCTTTATTAATGAAAGTGTGGTTTATTGGGTTTTAGGAGAATGGCTTCATATATTAAAACTATAATTGTGTAAAATGCCTGCTGCTTAACTGGGGGATGAGCTGAAAGGTGTCAGGATGGGGATTAAGTTGGGCTTCAGTGGGGCAGTAGGACCTGGTATGAGATCTGGATTGGGGGTGAAGATGATAAGATGGTAGTGGAGGGGAGGATAGATGGGGCTGAGGTGAAGGAGGGGTGTGGATGGGGAAGGAACTATAGGAGAGGGCCAATGGATGGAGATCAGGATAATGGTGAAGTGGACATTTTTAGCAGATTAGAGTGGAGACATAAGGAACAGAGTGGGGGTGCAAATGGGAATGGGATGGTAGCAGGGGTGAGTGGGGATGGAGCAGAGGAGCCTGCAAATGGGAATTTGTGATGGAGTAATAGTTGGAGTGAAGTGTGAGAGATGGGGTAAATGGGGTTGCAGTGGGGTTGATTGTGGTAGGAAGGTGGGGGGTGAATACTGGACTGAGTTGTAAATGGTGGGGACTGGAATAGAGCTAAAGGCAGAGGAGAGATGGTAATGGAGTGGCAGATGGGGATTGTTGCGGGATGGATATGAAATGGACGAGAGAACAGACATGGTCTGGACGCAGGAGAATGCCAGCTTTTCATCAATAGGACTTCACTGCAAAGAGCAGGTGCATTTATACTCTGAGGAGGAACAAATCTCAGTGAGGACAAGTGCTGCTGGTGTTAGGGTCTTTTCTGTTTAAAGCAGATACGATTGTGCCTCCTCCTGAAGCATGCTGATGATGCAGAGGGAAGTACGGAGACTGCAGTCTTAGAGAGAAGAATTCTTTCACATCTAAAAGGTGAAAGGCAGATATTGTCCTATTAGAATAAATCTTGATTCTGCAGGGTTCAAAGGAAAAGGGCAGATAATATTTGTACTAATGTTGCCTTAGTGGAAAACACTTGTGTGTCACTAGATTGAAGAGCTGATATCCCTTTCAGGAACAGAGTCTGTATTCTATCTGAGGAGACATCAGAGACTGTCCATGGGGAAAATTCTGCTAGTCCCTTGAGGAAAGAGCCAGCAGTTAACAGAATGAGTCAGGGAAACCTGCCCCTCAGTGACCTGTGCACTCCCCTGAAATAACCCAGGAGTCCATGCCATAGAACAGAGCAGGCAGCTGCAGACAAAATCTTCCACACTAGCAGCTTGACAGAGTTTTGAAAAGTGATTAACTTTTGATGCCAATGAACTAGTTAATGTTTGTTCAGCACTTTGAAGATGTGAAGTACCTGCACCTGTACCTCTGGCTGAGTGTATTGAATGCCAAGGGTTGGATTGTACCAGACAGCCTGGCCATTTATTTCCACCCACCCCCACCACCTCCCACAGAAGCAAAACACAATTGAGGGTCCATACCTTCCATGAGAGCACTGCTTCTTCCTAGTGCACCCTGGGCCGCAAGCAACCTCAAAGGAGCAGGGAAGAATGGGGAGGAGGCAGGGCCAGGAGTCCCCCCATCAGTCCATTCTAGCCAGCCAAGCTGTCCATTGACTCAGAAGGGTGCAGCGTGCTCTCCTCTAAGAGGTTTGGTATCAGAAATGCCTCCATTGCATCTTGGGGAGCTCTGGGAGGGAATCAGGCTTGTGCCTTAAAGGTACAATGTGACCTGAAGTATGATTATTGTAATTTATTATTGACTGTAATTCTTTGTAACATAAACTCATGGGGCAGAAGAGGGCTGGTAGGTGGCATGTCAGGCACTGGAGCATTGAAGTTTGTAGTTCTGAATAGTTTCTAAGAAGCTTAATGTTAAATGTGTCTTGATTCAACTGTTGTATGTAGTGAAACATGCCCCTGTTTGTTTATTTTCTTGCTTCTATATTAGGATCAATGATCTGGCTCACTTTTTCTCACACACTCTCTGGGCCCAATCCAAAGGATCATTGTTTGCAAAGGGTTTTGGATCAGGCCCTGTGAAAAATGTGAGGGAAATTTCCCATTAAGTCACTCCTGACATATAAAATGAGAGCGAGGAAAGTAATTCTTAACTGCTACTCTGTGGAAGTGAAGAAAGGCTAAAAAGTGAAGTGCGGGTTCCTTGCTGATCTAATCAGAACAGGAAAGGTTAAATTGCCATGCAGTAGATTCCTGCAGGGAAACTCTGGAGCACACTAGTATTGAGTAAGAAAGCTCGGTATGGCATCTCTAGTGCATGAACATAGAACTCGCTACATCGGCAGTTTTGAGGCCTGCTCACCTCAAGGAGTGCTCCTATGAGTGACAGTTTGCAGGCAAGGCCCTTGGTTAGTGATGCATTTCTTGTTTTATTTTTATTGTATAGTTCATTGTATTTTAACATGTGCGGTGTTTAGATTTGGGTTTTGCAGGCTTTGTGTAATGAAAGTTGAAGCAATAAAGCTGGAATGGTTAATTTATAGATTGATATAAGAATCATTGCTCAGTCATTGTCAGGTCATATTATTCCCCTCAGATTCTTTCTTCCCTGGCCCTTTTTGATCATTACCTTGATTCCTCTTTCTCATCACTGCCCTGGTTGTTGATGCCATCAGGCTATAGTTGGCTTATTAGAGCTGAACATTTTAACCAGTTCTTTTTTTCTTTCCAGGCCATGCTCTCAACAAACCGAGGGACTGTGGGTGGATTCTTCCTAGCTGGACGGAGCATGGTGTGGTGGCCGGTAAGTCTGCAATACTCTGTGTGTGTGTGCGCGTGCGCACAAAGGAATTGTACTTTCACTCCACACCACACACAATGTTTGGCTGCTCATCACTTTATCATTCAGCATTTTATTGAATGCTATGTAATTACTATTTTCTCTGGACACACTGAAGTTTTCCACTGAGGGTCTGGCTCATGTGAGGTGATTGCTGTTAGGTACAAGGTACAGGGAGGAAATGATTTGTAGGTGTGGTTTCTGTGGTCCTGCTGTATTGCCTTTACATGGCTGTGCAATCTAATCCTTTGTTGTAACACTGCAAGGAGAGAACCCTGGAATGTTCATAATAAATTGCTGATAACAAATCGGAGTTTACATTTATAATAATAGTACTTAGCACTGATATAGCACATTTCAGCTGTATATCTAAAAATGCTTTACAGAGGAGAGAAGTATCATTATCCCCATTTTAAGATGGGGAAACTGAGTCACAGACGGGAGACGTGACTTGCCTAAAGTCACTCAGTGGCAGGGCTGAGACTAGAACCCAAGTCACCTGAGTTAGTCCAGTGCTCTCTCCATTAGGTCACACTTCCTCTAGTGAATGAAACTTCCTGGGAAAGCAGAAAATCTTCTAGACAAATGTGATGAATTGTCTAGGTGTCACTAATATGGTACTTTCGTGATCATCGTTGCAGTTCAGCTTGGAAGGAAAACTTCAGCGATTGGTTATAAAATCTACCCCTGATCCTGCAATTGGACCCATGCAGCAGGACCTTTGCACTTGAGAGGAATTTGATGCAGGGCTCTGTCCATGTGAATCCAATGACGTGATTGGGGCCTTAGAGAACTAAATAAATATTTACTGACTGTAGGAATTTTCAGAAATTCCTGCCCCTTTTTCAGTGTCTCCATTCAGTGTTGCCTGAATTGGGGAGGAGTTGGGGCTGCCACTGTAATGATAAGAGCATTGTATTTCCCAGCAGGAGGAGGAACTCATGAGTAGATTAGACCTGAGAAAATTTAGGTCTTAATAGAAACCATTGTGAAATAGAGAATCTCAAAGTTATTTTAAGGTAAACTTGTTTTGTTTAATCAATGGAGTGACACTGCCATGAAAATGGATAATATTGATAAGTCAGGACCCCTGCGTGACTCGCTGTAAATGCTCTAGACCTGATCCTCTGCTGTTTTGCATTTTGTGTAATTCTTTATACCTGTGAACAGTGAGTATAAAACAACCTTCATTCAGGTGCAAATGACAACACAAGGTGCAAGGCAGTGGGGGTATCCAGCCCAGTGTCTGTCTACAAGCGCAAAACCACCATGGGTTGGACCCTCAGGCTTCGGTGAGCCCCTTTGCACTGCTTTAAAGAACAAAGGGGACTTGAAGCTTCCCTAAAGGGGCAGCTGGAAATTCCCCTGACACAGGGGAGTCCCCCAGGGCCATAAAGCAATATAGCCAGCTTTACATCGCCTAAACCTCTTGTCCATGTAGGAGGCATATCAGAGGCCAGAGGGGATGATCCTGTACTGCCAGAATTGTCTCCAGGATTAACATTTGCTTAGAGCCATCTTTGCCTCCTCCCTGTGAGCTCAGTGCAACTGAGGAAGTACATTCCTGATTACATTCTCATTAATCCTTCACTTTGGAACACCTACATACCCTCCCTCTGACCTAACAGGAAATCTCTTCCTCTCCACCCTTGGCAGCACCAAGGCAAAAGACATGGCAAGCTCTCAAATCCCTAGTTAAACACTTACATTAACAATACTATTCTGGAGGGCTACTCTGCTCAAGGGAGTGTGAGATTCTGAAAACCCCTTTTCCTAGTTTTAGAGTCTGGGTGGGGCTTGAGCCTCCCAGGGGGAAAAAATAACATAAAAAGTTCAAACGAAGCAGGAAATGCCATTTTCGTGCTGCAACAGCTAATGCAATATGTAATATTTTAGAAAAGTGCCACTTCCTGGTTTCACCCTGGGGCAGTGCCATATGTGATTATAACCATGTGAGGATGTTCCAGGGAAACCTGTGTGAGTTATTTCCCAAGTCTGTAGATGTGGATGTTGCTTTATAAATGGACCCTTCCTACCATAGTATATTAGTTCCTTTTGACTTGCTTACACGATTCATTGCTTTCTGCAACAGAGAATAGAAGAAAATATATTTCTAATAACCTAGTATAGAAATTAAATTTCCATTGGATTAATTTCATGCTTCAGTTGTCATCCTGTTCCCTGCTATACCAAGCAGCTACGGGCATAGGTTGAGGATTAAGAAAAGAAATGAGGATGGTGTTTTTCCCCTGTTCTTTGTTGATTTCACATGCATAGAAGTTTCTAGTTGTGGCTTCTCCAGGAGTACTTCCTGATAGGAACAGTACTATGAATCTGTTAATTTTAATGGCACAGCTGTGATCTAGTAGACTAGATGAGGGGGCTATATGCAAAGTAGTTGTAGCCGGGTCAGTCCCAGGATATTAGAGAGACAAGATGGGCGAAATAATAACATAAAAGATATTATCAATAAAAGTTATTACCTCAATCAGGTGAACTGGAGTGAAATCTGGCATCTGACACTGACTTGCTTGTGTGAGTGGACAAGTCACTTTCTCCTCTCTGTCTAGTTTCTCTAACTGTAAAGGGGGATAATGCAGTTGAATTAGGCAAAAACTGCCCACTTTTGGCTCAAATGTTTGGCTTAAAAATTGACTTTAATGGGAATTGAGGATGGTTGGCATTTACCAGGACGAGAGTGTGCACTGGTTAGCTGTTCCATCCAGTCTGTGGGCCCAATTCATCCTTTAGTATTGCTCCCCTTAAGTCAGCAGTGCCAGAGATTAATTGGATTCAATAGCTTCAATAGTTGCACTGAATCCTCTCATTAACTCACATTTTCATTGATTGCCAGAGGTCCATGGTTCATTCCCATAGGCCATGAAAGCTGTGGCCTCTCCTTGGGCCTGCTCTTGGGATTCAGGCACAGATGTTCAGGAAAGACATGTATGTCCTATGACTGCAGAGGTGTTAACGGGCCACTCTACCTTGAATGTTCCTTAAAATATGTGCTAACTACTTATGCTAAAAAATCTGTCCCACCTTGCATTTTGCCGTGAGATTGGGAGCACCTTTCCCAGACTGGAAGAAGAGCTCTGTGTAAGCTCGAAAGCTTGTCTCTCTCATCAACAGAAGTTGGTCCAATAAAAGATTTAAAAATTGTATTAAACCTAATGTTAAAAAAATTATATAATACATAGATTGGGAAAAGAGTGTCTGTACATCTGGGTATAGTGCTTAGATTATCCACAACTATAAAGTTAGTTTTTAAGTCATATGATACATAGAGTACATAGTCAGCAATAACCCAAATTTAGGTGAATAGATTTAACAATACAGTTTAGATATTAGAATCCGAATACTCGGGTACATCACTCGTGAAAGGTTGTACAGAGATTTGGTTGTGGAAAACAAAATATATCAATGAGTGGAGATTGTCCCTCGCTATTGAGAATTAGGTTGGTCGTCCATTTAGAAAATACAATCCACGAGGAAAGTATCTGTTACTTTCCTGACTGCACTTCTCATCGGCATGCCAGCTCATCCCTCCTGGTATTGCCGATGTCCATGGTATGTTCTATGTAGATGTCCCTCGACCACCTGATGGCGTCTGACACCATGAGTTGCCACATCAGCTGAGAGTAGCGTTGACCGATTCTGCATTCTCTCAGCACTCGCTAGTTACTGGGGTCCCATGCGCCTTTAAGGCTCCGACGATCAGTGCATGTGTCTGGACCTGGTAACCCTTAGCTCTCAAGATTACTTCAGTTGTAGCTACTTGTGGCTCCTTTCAAAAGCCAACTTTCAACATCATAACCCTTGACCATGGAAACTGAGTTTTCCTTACCCCACCCTTTAGTTAGAAGGATGAGGAGTTCAGCTAGATAATTGGCTGAAGACAGTGCATTGTCTTACCAGTGTAGGGAAGTATACAAACAGAAATCTTGATATCCTGGGTATGTGGCCAATCTCTCAGTATTGACAGGGCCCTGGAAATAAACATACACAATAATAAAAATGTCAAGTCAGGGCCTCAAATACCAAGGAGCTCTGGTTCACAAAGAAATGTCAGAACCTAATCTATTCTTAAGGAATAAGTATTAAAGGAGCAGAGAAACCAAAGAACATAAATTCTTTAGGGATCAGAAGTTATTGTTAAACACGAAGAGTTTAGTTAATGGTAACTGGGAAATATATGGAGACTTGTTTGTGTGTTACCCTTAAAACAGAAATTAAATTAGCTCTCCCATTCAGGATCGGTGACATATTAACCTATGGGGTGGACAGGCCAAGGCTTAGGGCAACAGTAAATGAGTAACATTCAGCAGTCAGAAAAGGGAGAGAATTGGGACATTCAGGTAATTTTCACTTCAGTTTAACATGGCCATGCTTCGCTATTGCCCACTGGATAGGTTTCTCTGATCATTGTGTCCAGAGGATTATTGTATACTCAAAGTTCTGCCTGTTTGTTGAATTTAGCAGGGCTGTAAGCAGCCTAGGGGTGGCTACTGGGGATAAATATTTTGTTTCCTGTCCCTAGGTGACGTAGACACTTTTAGTCTTGGCCTAGAGCAGGAGATAGGGAGAACACAATGATGGTTGTTCAAGGTAAAAAGACCAACCATACATTACATCAAAGTGAAACTTTCATAGGAAAGAAAATAATGAAGTAAATCGAACACCTGTAGATTTCTCCAAGCCCTTCAGTGGGATGCCTCTTCCCAAGATGGGAGGCATTAGGTCTGGTGCCTGCATATCTAAGGGTACGTCTATACTACCCGCCGGATCGGCGGGTAGTGTTCGATGTATCGAGGATTGATTTATTGCGTCTTGTCTGGACACGATACATCGATCCACTAATCGATGCCCGTACTCCACCTCCGCAGGAGGAGTAAGCGGAGTGGACGGGAGCCGCGGCAGTCGACTCGCTGTCGTGAGGACGGCCAGGTAAGTCCAACTAAGATACTTCGACTTCAGCTACGCGAATAGTGTAGCTGAAGTTACGTATCTTAGTTCGAACCCCCCCCCCCCCACTAGTGTAGCCCAGGCCTGAGAGTGGAAGGGTAAAGTATCAAGCTGGCTTGCTAGCAAGTAGCAGCAGCTGTGTTGATCTCACACCCATCATGCTCAGATGAAGTCCCAGTGAGATGCCTAAACAACTGAAGGTTTGAAGAGGTAAATAATTGCACTTCAACAAGGGGGACACCCGTGAATACACAGTGTAACAAAGCCTAGGATTCTTGAGAGATGCATGTCCATCTCTTTTAGTTAAAGAATTGTGTGGCATTTAAAATGCAAAATGTAGAACACATGGAGTCCTGAGGAGGGCAGCAGAATAGCAAACCTGTTTTCCTTTCTTAAGGACCTGAGTCTTGATAGATATACAATGAGATTTTACAGAGGTGCCAGCTAAGCAATATGCTTAAGGGTGGGGAGAATTGTAGATTTGCACTCATACACTTGTGTCCCAAAGAATGAAGTAGAAGAACCAGTTTCATTCCACAACGGTAAAGTCACCACCAAAAGAGGCCCAGCATGAGGTTAGGAGAGGAGTGGTATGTATAGCACACTGTAGGGACTAAGAAATTTTTATTTAGGTTGCTAGGCAAAGTGTCTTTATGAGGCCTGTGGGGCAGCAAGCACCAGGACTTCTGGGCATCAAAAAGTGAATGAAAATAATGTGAATGGATTAATTAATAACATGTAAAATATAGTTACTTTCATATAGCTGCAGCCTGATGGTAATTTCCTGAGTAGTGAGCCCTTGTCAAAAGATTTTAAACTAGTTAATGTTCCACATTTTCTCTCCTTCTCTCTTCCCAGTTCACTTTTTTACCCTGTGTTTCCCTGCCACCAGTCCTTCTCCCCTTCCCCAATCTTTCATTTTCTCTCTTTCCACTATCACTCACTAGCTGAACAATTGGCCCCTTCCTTTGCAAACCCTCCTGCCTTCTCCTAGTTCTAGGCCATCCTTCCTGAAATAGAGTCCCAGTGCTAACTGGTGGAGGGAACCCTACTCCTTGCAATTCCCTCAGCAGGAAAACAGGCTGAGCAAGTGTATCCTCAGGGCCTCGCAACCTGTGCAAGCTCTGTATCTCTCAGATCAGTCCAGAGGAGAAAAGAAAAAACCACACCCCGTCTAACTCATCATACCTCTGAAATAAGGGGAGGTGATTAATGGCCAGATTCCGGAAAATTGTAATGCTGGCCCTGTTGTGAAGGAACAACTGTATGGTAACATAGAGTAGCTTGGAAAATAGGTCAGAATCCTTTAGCTAATGCAGGGTTATATTATAGTACTCACCTACTCTGACTGATCAGATTCAGTATCCAGCCCTGTTGCGGACAATCCAAAGTTTAAGTCTCAGTTTTCCTACCTTGTACAGCTCATGATGTTTATGATGTTTCTAGAACAAGGCTGGAATTGAACAAGCATAAGCAGCCTAAGGGAATTAAGCTCCTTCGAAGATCCCAGCTCTAAATATTAAGTGGAATCCCTTAGACACCTGCTTTACGTAGATGTTCTAGTTTAGCTAATCATAGTTAAGGCTAAGATTTTGTCATGGTTATTTTTAGTACAAGTCACAGATCATGGGCAATAAACAAAAATTCATGGAAGCTGTGACCTGTCTGTGACTTTTGCAGCTGAGTTCCATGGTTTCTCCTGCCACTATGGTGGCTGGGAGCTGTGGAGTCCCCCCGCGCGTGCGAGGCTATCGTCTGTCGCTGGAACCCTGAGGAGGGCCCCTTGGGGAGGCTGTTGCCTGTCGCTGGAATCCTGCAGGGGGACCTTGCGGAAGCTGTCGCCCCTCGCTGGAACCCTGCGCGGGTCCCACAGGGCTCCAGGAGCTGAAGCAGAAAATGTCAGGGAGGTCTCTGGAACTCATGGATTCCGTGACTTCCATGACCTCTGTGACATAAATGTACCCTTAATCATAGTAACTGACATAGATGCTGCCAACCATCAGCTAACCTCAATCACATAACTTTTTCTCGCTACAAATTACAAAAGTATTGGAGCAAACAATGGAAATCTATTTTCACAGTTCTGAATTCAAAGATGTGTCCCTGTATATGTGTGTGTGTGTGTATATATATGTGTGTATATATATACACACACACACACACGTAATTACATTTGTAACTAATATACGCTGATCTTATGATCCTCCAGCAAAGGGTCTTTTCTATATCAGAGAGAGAAACAGAAATACAAAGCAATAGATTTGTAATATTTGCATTGCTTTGTTCTGAAACCAGGAATAATGACTGTTGTGTTAACTGAAATCTTTTGCTAGTTGCATTGGTTTTTGTTTGGCTTTGTATTTTTCTTTAAAAATCAACAGAGAAAATACAGAACTGCTTGGGTAAAGCTGGAAATGTTCCTGTGAGGGTGAGTGCTCCAGTGTGCCCCACATTTAGGGGCACTCCAGGCACGCTAGCTGGAGCTGTCATTTTGGGCTCTTCATTGGCTGCTTTTGTCACCTGAAGCTGTTGAAAGTGCAGTGTGACTGTTAAAAAGGCTATTTTGAGCTTTTAAAGCAGGAGCTAGGGTGGAAGGAACAGATTTAATGAGAATCGGAAGATAATGTGGTTAATCATTTCTGATGACTGCATTCCTAATAACTCAGAATGAGGTTTAATAATTTATTTGCAGGGGATTGAGTGAACAATAGCTGATGATGAGGTAAAGGTCAAGATGTCGAATTTCCCACAAATAGATAAATAAAGTTTTGATAAAAAACATTCATATTTGCCCAGAAGCCAGCCTTTTCAGCAATGAGTTCCAGTTGCTGGTGGTGCGGCTAAAATCTCTCTTTGAGGGGAAAAAGCCTGCCTACTTCTCTTTTTAAAAGACATTAACATTGTTCTCTCTTCTAGAGACTGCTCCTTTCCCATTAAAGGCAGTGGCAATTGACTTCAATGGAAACATGATCAGGCCTATTGGCCAAATCCTGAGAGGTACTGGGCATCCACAGTTCCCATTGACATCAGTGAGCGTTGTAGATGATCTGAGTATCTCAGAACTTAGCATGTAATGTCATTGCTGAGCTATTATTCTTAGATGTTTTCACAGGTCCGAAGGAAGATAAAAGCTTAATTCCCACTCTGGGGCCCTGATGGGAAAGCACAGGGGAAGTCCAGGATTGAATGTACGTGGGGACAATGAATCCCTTTTCTTTCAGAACATAACATAAGAATGGCCATACTGGGCAGACCAAAGGTCCATCTAGCCCAGTATCCTGTCTTCTGACAGTGGCCAATGCCAGGTGCCCCAGAGGGAATGAACAGAACAGGTAATCCTCAAGTGATCCATCCCCTGTCGCCCAATCCCAGCTTCTGGCAATTAGAGGCTAGGGACACCATCCCTGCTCATCTTGTCTAATAGCCATTGATGGACCTATCCTCCATTAACTTATCTAGCTCTTTTTTGAACCCTGTTATAATCTTGGCCACATGAAGGAGCTTTCATCTTTATAATTAGCCTGCTCTTCCTCTTTGACTCATTCACTGATGCCACTAGTGTTTTGTTATATCACAAATCATTACTATGGAAACACTTATGATGTCACAAAGAGGTTACGTTTCTTGATGGCAAGACTGATTGGAAAAATGTGAGGAAATCCAGGATTGAACAAATGCAGAAATTCTCTTTAGTTCTGAGAGAGCTGTTCCTTCACACAAAGACTGGAAGAAAACATGAGATCACTATGAAGAAATTAGGAGAAAATAGGGATGGGGAAAGAAGTTATGGAAATCTCTGTTCAGTTTTGTTGCATGCATGGCATATCTTGCTTATAAAATGTGGCAGGAAGAATTATCTAGTGATTAAAGCACAGGACTGGCAGTCTGGAGCTGTAGATTGTATTCCTGGCTTTGACATATCCTCACTAATATAAGCCTCATTTTCAGTAGCTAATTTCTATATTAAACCCCCCCCTCCTATCCACATGAGTTTCAAAAAAGAAGATTGAAGTTAAGTTAAGATTGAAGATGGAAGATTGAGTTATTTTTTGTTGTGACACTGCAGAGCTCACTGCAGTGATTAGGGATTTTTGCCTCCCCTACCTTTCAGACCCCCAGGACCCTACAACCTTTCTTTCAGTGGCAGACACTGAGTATCTCTCCCTGTTACAATAGATATGTAAACTTACTCCAACTAACTGTACAGTGGATGAGGAAAGTATGTTAATCACAGGAACTCTATATATGCGTTGTAAAGCCCTTTGGGATCCTTTAACATGAACGGTCTATATTAGATATGAGAGGTGATTATTATATTTAATTATCAAAGGGCAGTAGCTACTGGTCAGTACTCAGACCCCCTCCCTTATACACTGTTCTTTCTTTATTTCCTCTTTTTACAGTTTCTTTTCTCTCTGTGTCTCTCCTAGATCTTGAACAAATAGGAGTGGGGAAAAACACTTCACTGACCGTCCTTTTTTCATTTCTAATCACTGCAGCTCATGTGTACTCAGGGCCTGCTCTAGCTTTTTTGCCGCCCCAAGCAAAAAAAACAAAAACAAAAAGGGCGGCTGGACTGCCGAAGCGCAAAAAAACCCCAAAAAACGGCAGCAGCAGGGAGCGTGTGGAGGGCGGTCAAGGTGGCTTGCAGGGGGGTGAAGGGCGGCGCCCGCCCGCTCCCTCCCTCCGCCCATGGGCAGCCAGGCGCTGCAGCCCGCTCGCAGCCAGGCGAGAGGGGCTCTCCCCTCTGGCCGTGGGGTGCCTCTCCCGGGGGCTGCAGGAGGTGCTGGCTCAGCTGCTCCTTTAAAGGCGGCTCGGCTGGGCCGGGTTTAGAGCGGCATGGGAGGCGGAGGCCGGTGCAGGCAGCGGGGAGTGGCGTGTCCTGGGGAGCCCAGTGGCACGGTGAGCGGCAGGGATTGCTAGTTCCTGCCCACCCGAGCTGGGGTCCGTGCCCCTGCAGGGCTGGGCTGGGACTGGCAGAGCTGCGGACCGGGCTGCCAAAGCGCAAAAAAAAAAAAAAAAATGGCAGGGCAGCCGAAATGTGCCGCCCCGAGATTGGCCGGAATGCCACCCCTTACAATGTGCCGCCCCAGGAATGTGCTTTTTCATCTGGTGCCTGGAGCTGGCCCTATGTGTACCCTCTGCTTGCAATATCCAAGCCAGTCTTTTCCCCCTCTTATTCAAGCATCTGACCCCTAATACTTCAGTTCCTGACCTTGTAAATCATGGTTTGCTGTGTTATGCTGCCTGCAAAACTCTCAGTACAGGGAAATGATGTTCACAGCTTCTCTCTCCATCTTCTCCCATTGTCTCTTTGAGTTGTTTGATGAAGAATGAGACTTTTTAGGTATGATCTCCCTCCTGTGAATCGCTGTTGTCTATTTTTAATACAGCGCTAACTTCTTTCTCTTTCTTTGGCATCTCTCCAATCAGCAGTTGCTCTCTCTGTGGGATCAATATAAAATGTTTACAGGTCTTAGATATCAACATTCCTCATTTGCAAATCCATGATCAGCTGCCACTCGCATGTACTACAGATGCCCTTGGGTGCAGTGCTATACCTATGATAGCAGCTGCCAGAATCTAATTCAGTTAACCTATTGCCCCCTTGATGAAAGCAAACCAAGTGTAAAAAGGGTGTTTCCCACTGGAGACACAAGCCGGCCTTAATGGCTTTTGGATCTTAAGTCCAAAGAGCTGTATCTGATTTTCCTGGCGGTATCAGCCACTTGTCCTTGGAGCAGGTTAGACATATCACATCAGTCTTTTGCCCTAGCTGCCAGGGCCATACATCACCCATGTGTTAGTTGGACAAGTTCTCCAAAGAGTCATAATTCTGTATGGGTGGAGGCCACGTGCTCACCTCCAGTGGAGGAGGGAGTATTACCATTCACCAGTTTCCCCTCTGGCTGAGTTAATATGAAATGTCCTGTTATGTCCTCCTTGCTTGTAGGGATGATGGCTGCAATGTTGGGTTTTAAGAGGAGAAAATATTGGGGGATCTTCAAGGTTGTCAGGCACTCAGATTCCTAAGTGATGACACACAGGAAGTCTGAAAACACTAAATAAGCACTGGCTTTTAAGATATTTGTCCTGAGCCCAGGATCGATGAACCAAGTCTGTTCTTCTCTCTGTTTCCAGATTGGTGCGTCTCTGTTTGCCAGTAACATTGGCAGTGGGCACTTTGTGGGTTTGGCAGGCACAGGAGCGGCTGCAGGAATTGCCACTGGAGGATTTGAATGGAACGTAAGTGGTACACATGTCAATAAAATTGTAACCTCGGAGGTATCCAAAGAGATCAGGTGAGCCCACATTGTCTAAAAATCCAACTCACTTCAATGTTGTCAGAGCCCTCGCCCAGCAGCACCTGCTTCCCCCAGGGCTGGCGACTGGCAGAACAACCCACCACAAGAACATTTTGTGTTGATTCCCTTCCCCCAGCCTCTCTCACCACTCCCACCTCTAGTCCAGCTAGTGGGGAAAGAAAAGTCCATTGCTATATTAGGAAACCATGATCTCCTCTGCATAATTTTGCTGGGAGATTGGCGTGTAGGAGTTGGGGGGAGTTGTCATCGTTTTTTCTTTCTTCCCAGCAGTGAGGAATTCAATGTTGTCTTCACTCCTTTCTTTATCCCAAGAGCCCCTTTCTCCTTCTCTGTCTTCTCATTCCCCTCCCACTAAGGGACAGCTGCGAAGGAGTTCAGAGGCTACCTTGTAATCCGCTATCAGTGCTGTTCTGTTCTCAGCCTGCTGGGGGCAGACCTTGTCTATAACCAAACACCTCACTTGATTAAAATGACTACAACTACTGCCCGGAATTGGCAGAAGGGCCATAAGGGTTTGGAAAAGGGTAAGATAATGTGCCTCCTTTCCCCAATCAGTCTATCTGTAGCTCTCCATGGACTCAGTATGTGCACCAGGAGGAGATGCAGGAGTTGCGCAACACACCCTTTATGCTGTATTTCCCCCTCTTAGATCCGCAGGTCATAAGGTGCAATTTGCATCACATGTTACTACTCCCTGGAGAGGAATTGGGGGCACAGCTCCTTGCAGAGCATTTTGCTGTTTACCTGGTGCTCTGGGATGACCCGTCGTGAGGGGGGAACATGGATGAGCACAATCCTTGGGATCCAGCCCTGTTTTTCCCTTGGATCCTTAGACGCTGGAAGAATTATTGGCCATGCCCCCTGATTGTTGCACTCCATTGCAAGCCCCTCCTTAGGTTTTCTTAAAAATAGAATTGTGTGTTGGGTATAAAATATGGCCCCATATAGTTCTGAACTTCTTTGTGCATGGGGAAGGGAGTAGAAGCTCACTTGAGAGCGATACACACATTGGAATCAGGGCTGGCTCTAGGCACCAGCGCTCCAAGCATGTGCTTGGGGCAGTACTTTCCAAGGGGCGGCACTCCGGCTCTTTTTTTTTTGCTCGGGGTGCAAAAAGCCAGGAGCCAGCCCTGAGCGGAGGTGAGCTGCGTCGGTGGGGGGCACGGGGAGGGCCGCAGGAAGTAACCCTGGAGGAGGGTGCAGAGGAACCGCTCCTCCCCCCCCCCCCCCCAGCTCACCTCCGCTGCACTGCTGCCTGTTCCCCCGAGCGCGCCGCCGCTCCATTTTTCCCCCTCTCTCCCAGGCTTGCCGCGTGAATCACCTGTTTCTTGTGGCTGCTTGGAGACTGGATCGAGGTACTAAGTAAAGGGGGCCGGGGCAGTGCTAGACTTTCTTAAAATTTCCTGGTGGTAGCAATAGTCATCTGTCACCATACAAAGGTTTCTGTGGGCTGCTAGTCTTCTAACCACCATGTTGTCTACACCTGCTCTTGGCAAGGCTAGGTGAAGCAGTGGCTAAAATGCCTGCATCCAGGGTATGCTAATGCTCTGATTGCTACTGCTAGTGGAGCTGCAGTGGGATAGTGCAACAGAAGGAAGTTTTAAGACCAGTGTGAGATACACTACAAATGTATTTCCCCATGGACAGACATGGGGCAAATGCCAAAGCAACCTTATTTTTGATACTCCAGTAAGTCTGCTGCATTGGGGACTCTTCCTTAGGTGCTTCTGTTGGACACCTGGGGTGAAATTCTAGCACCATTCAACTGAATGGCAAAACTCCCATTGACTTCAGTAAGGCCAAGATTTCACCCCTGGAGTTCCAACTGTAAAATGCTAGACTGGTAGAAAGAATGAGGCTGAGGTGCCGTCACTGGCCACCATTTTACTCACTGCAATGTTTATAGTTGGCATTCAGCCTGATATGTGGCTTTGGAAAATGCTGGTGACAGGACCAGAGGCTAAGTCAGCTGTTCTTTCCTTGGTTATAGGCCCTGATATTTGTGGTGATTCTTGGCTGGTTGTTTGTTCCCATCTACATCAAGGCTGGGGTAAGTATGGACACTAGGTTATATCTTTTATGGTTCCCTGTTTCAATCTTTCTGTTTCATTTTGTTGTGTGTGTGTGTGGGTCTAACACCATCACAAAACCATTGTCAATGGGAAGAGAGACCTGGATGTGTTAGGCAGTCTACATAAGTTATGTCTGTATATATTTAAACAACAAGGTCTCTTTGTCTTTGAGATCCCAAGATGAGCAGCATTTGACTCTGCCTTTCTGTGCTTCTCGGAGGCGCCTGCTCCTTGGCCTTCTTAATTTCTAGTGCACTTATCAGTGTGGTATCTGGGTGGAAGAGCTTGCTGATGAACTATGGTAGTTGTGTCTGTTGCTCGTAGTATGAATTCTTCTCCCTCTTCTTCTGCAGGTGTTGACGATGCCAGAATATCTCAAGAAGCGGTTTGGCGGCCGACGGATTCAGATGTATCTGTCAGTCCTTTCTCTGCTCCTCTATATTTTCACCAAGATCTCGGTGAGTTAAGCTTTTCCAGTTCCTCTATTCTAAGTGAAGTTCCTATCTATTATTATTTTACACTTGTATGAAATCTCTCTACCTGTCTGGTTCACTTGTCTCAGATAAAAAACGGTTTCCATATTGTCACTCTTCCGTCTAGCAGTGCTGACCATCCAAATCAGCTCTACAGCTCTGTGTGTCTGTGCCTGTTGGATTATACCAGGGGACTCTTTCTCTAGATGGTGGTTATGATTTAGCTTTCTTTTTCCAAGATTTTGTTTCCACATGTGCTCCCCTCTGGAACAGGCCAGGCTGGCTGGAGCCTTGTACTATACAGTATGCTACATCTCAGGCATCAGTGATAGAAACTGAAGAGAAGGTTCCAAGCTATTAGAGTTAGTACCCGGTTCTCTGCCTTCACTCACTCATTTAGGCATTTAGTTTTAGAGCTTCCTATGCATCATCTGGGCCCAGGGTCTCCCATTCTGACTCCTGAACTAGATTCTCCTGCCGCAGGGTCTGAGTAACTCCCTTTGGTTCCCGTGGGAGAAAAGAGGCCTTTCCCACTTATCCTTCCATCAGTATCCTCGGCTGAACATGCAGCTTGTTAGTATCAATGAAGCAAAAGTGAGAAACGAGAGAGGAAGTCAGATGGGGAGAAGAGAGAGAGATAGGGTTAGAAAATACGGGAGTGGGAAAAGCAAGGGGAGAAAGGGAAGGCAGAGGAGAGTCTTTCTGTGGATCAGCTTGAGCTATGAAGTGTGGCTAACGAGGGCACAGCAGTAGCGAAGGGAGCTGTGATTTTCCTCCCCTTTTGAAACCATTAAATCTCCATCCAAGTCCACAGGTCAGGCAGACCTGGGTCTGTTGTTTTTCTGCAGTTGCCATGGAAGTTTACTCTTTGCCCTCTGCATAGGAGCTGAGTGATAATAGTACAATTTAACCTAAAAGACCTGGCCTTTTGCTCCCATTCGCATGCTCTTACGATAACCGATTCTTATCAGGGTTACAAATTAAACAGGTTGGGACTATCAAGAAACCGCAAGTTGGATTTTGATTTCTGTTTATTTCAGTGAGGAGCTGTCAACATAAGAGTTTTTGTATGCAGCTGTAATTGGAAATGCATCCATTTCACAGGGGGTATTATTCCTGCAACTCTAGTGGATGTGGAGTGAATCCATACAGATAAATGGCTGCTCGTTCTAACCCAAAACTTATATCTATATTTCTGTGTTCTGTATGATCCCATCACTTGCTACCTACATGCCAGATTCACAAAAATAATTCTCTTTTTATGGGTAAAATCCCTCGGTGTGTGTCCAACTTACGCATCATACTCTGCATTGGGGATTTCCATCAACTCCAGCAGAGGAACCCTCTTCCCAAGCAAATGGAGTGGCTCCACTCACTCGCAGTTATCATTACAGACCTGAAAATGAAGTTGCCTCTCATGTTCTTGCACCCTCGGTTTTCAGGGCAGAGCAGAGCAGTAGCTGGTGGATCTGTACAGCAACAGATCAGTTGGTCCCAGTCTGGCTCCACCACTCAATCATCCCACTTTGCCCACAAACAGAGCTGCACAAGTCCTCACGGGGAGCCACTATGGAACTGTTTTCTGGCACTCAGGGGTATTGTCTCCTGCATAAGTTCCCCAAACCATGTGCCTCCTCCTGATACAGCAGAACCACTCTTCCTCTGTCTGTCTGACTCCTGGGTAATTGTATGGCCTCCGACGTGCATGCATCCGACGAAGTGGGTATTCACCCACGAAAGCTCATGCTCCAATACGTGATAAGATCACGTGCAGTGGTGTAAGACGGGAAAGGCATTAAATTAACTTGCTGTAAGTTAGGGGATTGTTCCACAAAAGCCACAGGACTCTTTGCTGCTTTTGCAGATCCAGACTAACACGGCTACCCCTCTGATGTATGGCCTCTATTACTGTAGTGTCTGAGTGTCTCACAACTTTTCACTGTATCGAATGCACCTAATGCTTCTGCTGCATTGTGGCCCTCTGCAGCTGTAGAAAAGGGGGCAGGATTTGTCTTAAAGAACGAACTGAAGGTTTGATTTACATGTTGTGTTTCATTGGATGTATGCACAGTATTCTGTTTATTAGGACTCAGTCCCCATTCTTATTAGTTATGAAGCACTGTTAGTGTACAATAGTGTGCAAGACACCACCCTCAGCTTGCTGATGAACTAAAGATGTGGCAGATACAATAAAGCACAAAAGAAAACAAACAGAAAGCTGCGATGCTTCATGGAATAGGTGGGTCTTTAGCATCTGCTTGGTGGAAGGGGGGGTGAATAGTGCAAATTAATATTGTGTCAAGCGTATGGTGTAACATAAAGTCTAGATTGGGTGAAGGAGACAAATGAGAGAGAGAGAGAGGCAGAATAGGGGTTCTCAAACTGGGGGTCAGGACCCCTCAGGGGGTTGTGAGTTTATTACATGGGGGATCGCACGCTGTCAGCTTCCACCTCAAACCCCGCTTTGCCATCAGCATTTATTATGGTGTTAAATATATAAAAAAGTGTTTTTAATTTATTAGGGGGGGTTGCACTCAGAGGCTTGCTATGTGAAAGGGATCACCAGTACAAAAGTTTGAGAACCGCTGACCTGGTAGAATGCAGGAGTTGGAGGAAATAAGAGGAGGCAGAGAGCTTTGAAGGTGCAGGATAGCATCTTGATCACTAAAAAGCCAAATCCTGTAGTGCTGTAAATGGCATCTTATTCAGTTATGCCTATGCCCCTGAGCTGTGTAACTGGGCAAAGCATGGGCATTGAGATGCACCAGCGCAGTCATGTACAAGTTGAAAGGAAGGTGTAAGTGGGGAGCAAGGGAAAGAAAAGGATCATGCCCTGCAGAGAAAGGGGGCATGTCTAGGCCAAAAGGATAAGATCACGTGCAGTGGTGTAAGACGGGAAAGGCATTAAATTAACTTGCTGTAAGTTAGGGGATTGTTCCACCTGAGCTATACCAGCCATCAACAAAGTCGTGGACCCAGCTAACCCAAAAGAATGGCCCACGTGCCCCAGAATAAGGGGCAGCACAGTCCAAATGCCACTCCAATTATAGCTTGTCCAGTGGTGACCACCGTGGAAATTCAGATGTATTTGCTGCACAGCAAGGGGCCGGAAGGTATGCCCACTGCAGTGGCAAGGAGCTATCTAGCCATGGGCAGCGCACCATGCTATGTGGCCAAGTGCCAGTCAGTCCTGCATGTCACCAGGAAAAGGATAAATACAGAAGGCCAGTGGACACTAGCTCTTGTACATAAGAGGTTTAGTTTATGTAGATACATCTGTTGTGCATCTAGGCATCATTGTAAGTGGCATATGCAGGATGGCAAGCAAGCTGTACGTGGCTCTGTGGGAATCTTTCACTCTCGGTGCCAGAGTGTCTAGGTGACACAGCATGAGCCAAGAGATTTCAGAGATTTGCATGCTGCTTCCCTGGCTGCTGCCTTTGCAGTTCCTCAGGCTTTTGTCATCCTGCTTTGAAAGGACAGCTTTCCTTACACTTGCTAGCAAGTCACACCTAACAATGAGTCACAGTGTTGATGCAATTTATATTTGCATCTCAGAAGGATCTTGCATTCATGGTGCCTGTTTTACGTGCTGCTTCCTCACTTACGCCAGGTTGGGCAAAATCTCAAACACCGTATATAATGTCCCATATGTATGTATGTTCCATGGTCACTCTGCTGTGTGAGCTGTTGCCATGGTAGCTTTCAAGGTAGGAGTTGCTAACCACTAGCGCTTCTACCATTGCTGTCACCAGTGGGGCTGTACCAGTGGTAGAAAAGGTTGGCAATTTTAAGATCATGGAGTGTAGCAAGGCATTGGTGACCAATAACTGACTAAATTAAGACTCAAAGTATCTGGTGAAACAAGTAACTGGATGCTCCCCCATAGTCTGAAGGAATTTAAAACTCGAGTCTGTAAATGCGTTGCAAATGTTCCTTGGAATTCTTTAGCTGTAATGGTAGTTGTAAAAGGACACTCATGTCATTGTAGCTTTGCCTAGTGTTTCCTGAATTACGTGTGCGTAGCTCTGGAGTGATTTTTTTGTTTGAATGTACTAAATCTTTTCCATGTAAAAAACAGAGATAGGATAAGGTTTTAATGGTATCCATAAAAGAGAGTTAATGGAGTAACAAGGAAATATCAGTAGTAAATTAACGTAACTGGGAGGCAGAAGAGGTGAACTCGGAAGGTGATTCAGCAATTCCAAGGAGTTTATGTATTGCTCAGTGTAGCGGAGTGATAACCCCGCTCCTGTCTGGAAGGGCTTAAAACAGCCCTGGCAGAGGGCTGCAGCTCTAAAAGCTGGGCTGATTGGGGAAGTAGCCACAGCTGGCCCGTATAAAAAGGCTGGGAGCCAGAGGCCAAGTAGTCTCTCTCTGCACTCAGAGAGAGAAGGGCCTGCCTGCAGGGAGCAGAGACAGGGTACCTGGGTGGAGCAGGGCTGGGGACAAGCTGGGTAGCTCCAGCCTGGATAGCCCCAGGCTGCAGCCTAGTAGGAGGCCAAGGGGTACTGGGGGTTGCAGAGGGCAGCCCATGGGTAGGCCAAGGCAGCAGGTCCAAACCCAACCTTGCTTGTGCTGAGTGGCCTATACTGCAGTCTGCCCCAGGGAGCGGGGGCTGGTTGGTGACTGGCAGTGGCCTTATTCTGAGGTGAGGTGGGGATAGTGGATGGGGGTTCCCCAGGGAGGGGAGACCCTAGTACTGAGGGGTGTACTGTCAGGGGGCAGCACCCCAGATACAAGGGCACCGGGGTCCGGGAGGGACACAGGGGCCAGAGGACAAGTGGATCACCGGCCTGCAGGGGGTGCTCCAGGATGCTGGAAGAGCTAATTCCCAGAATCACCAGCAGGAGGCGCTGCAGGGGTGTGTCCGCTCCTTTACACACAGGATGTTAAATAATTAACTGTGTTTCCTTGCGGGATCGTTTTATGACCAATAATATTTGTAGCCATGTAAACTAAGCTAATACTAAAAATAAATGAACCTCAAGCTTTGGGGCATAAACTGATCAGCTGTGAAGGTCAGGAACAAATCCTCTCCCATAGAGAGCAGCATGTGCTCACAGTTAGCCTGTGGGATTAAGCTTTATGAATTCCTGCATCTTAACCCAGCCTCCATGGCTGCAGATGGCAATGGCAGAGGCGGAATTTGTTGGTGGGACCGTGCATGTGTTTCACACCCTGTGTGGTGCACGGCTCAGCTCCACAGTGGCTCTGCATGTGAGCATGCAGTGGCTGGTGGTGGGAGCAGGGCTGGAGGATCTGCAGTTGCACAGGTCTCCTCCTTGCCCTGAAGGCAGGAGGGGTGAAGGGGGGGTTGAGGTGGTGACAGTCTCAAGGAGAAGTTTCCTCAGTGGCCTGGGGGAGAGGTTTTCTTCCTCCAGCATCTGCCCAGCTACTCAGGCTGAGTGCTGTGGAATGGATTTGCCCCTG